>NC_138879.1:34939583-35206880 GCF_965194805.1 Balaenoptera borealis | reverse complement strand
TTTGTAGATGGGACCTCCTAGGAGGTAGTCAAGATTAAATGAGGTCATAAGCTTAGAGAGCCCTGATCTGATAGGATTAGTGTCCACATGAGAAGAGACACCAGAGCGCGCTCTCTCTCTCTCTCTGGTATATGCAGAAAGAAGTCATGTAAGCACATAGCCAGATGACAGCTGTCTATAAGCTAAGAGAAAAGGCCTCAGAATGAAACTACCTAATTGGCACCTTGGGCTTCCCAGCCTCCAGAACTGTGAGAAATTTCTGTTGTTTAAGCCACCCAGTGTATAGTGTTTTTTTATGGCAGCCCGAGTTCATCGGGCTTGGATCAGAAGACTCAATATTGTTCAGATGTTAATTCAACCCAGAATGATCGATAGATTCAACACAATCCCAATTAAAATCCCAGAAGACATTTTTATAGAAATTGGCAAGCTGTTTCTAAAATTTATATGAAAATTCAAAGGACCTAAAATAGCCACAACAAATTTGAAAAAGAATGAAGTTGTAAAACTAATACTATCTGATTTCACACCTTAGTATACAGCCACGAGAATCAAGGCAGTGTAGTACTGGTATAAAGACAGCTATGTAGATCAATGGAACATAATGGAAAGTTCAGAACTAGACCAACACATGTTGGACCAATTGATTGTCAACAAAGCTGTCAAAGCACATTAAGATTAAGAACTTTTATTCACCAAATGCTATTATCAAGAGAGTGTAAGTCAGAATCCAGTCGGGAGACAAATTATACCAACAATATGAACAGGAAAATTTAATATAAAAATATAATATATAGAAAAGGAAAAGGGTGGTTCACTATTTTAAAAGGTAAGGAGAATGCTAAGATATAATAAAGGTAGTAACTACAGGAAGCAGCTACTAACCCGGGTCCAAGGGAAAAGTGAAAAAGAAAAGAGCTTAAAACTTAGAAGGGGAGCCCTGAGAGGGTGAGATCCAGACCTCTGAGGAGGAGGCATGGTTGCCACGGGAATGCCCTGTCTGCTGCAGCAGCAGCAAAGGAAATGGCTGGAGAGTACTTGTCCCTGAACTACAAGGGCAGCCCACTGCTGTGGTTAACTGCCGGGACCCATGTACACTGCTCCATTTGCAGCTCCATGTGAAAATAGAACAGAAGGCATAAAGTACCTCTTCTTCCAGCCTTGCAACGAGCCTCCAGTCTCTTCCACTGACAAAGCATATCATCAAGCCATCTGTCAAAGGAGAAATATCATCTTCAGAGTTCAGTTCCAGAATCACAAAGCAAAGCAAAAAGATGTAGTAAATTTACAACTGGACCAAAAGTGAAAAGGCAAACCACAGAGAGTGGAAGAAAATATTTGCCATGTGTATATCTATCAAAGGACTCATATACAGAATACATAAGGAACTCCTACAAATCAATAAAGAAAAAAGACAGACAACCCAGTAGAAAAATGGACACAGGACTTGTACAGGAAATTTCTGAATAGTCAATAAATATATTAAAATGTCACCCTGGAAATGCAAATTAAAACTACAATGTGGTACCAATATACACCCATCAGAATGGCTAAAGTAGAAAAGATTGTATGTTGATCCTTTATTCAGTGACTTTGGTAAATTGTTTATTAATTTTAATCCTTCTTCTCTATATATTTTTGGATTTTCTATGTACTCAATTATGTTGCCTGTGAATAATGACATTATGCTTCATGTGTCTTGAAGCTCTGTTATTTGGTGTATAAATCTAGGGTTGGTCAAAAAGCTCGTTTGGATTTTTCATGTTCCAGAAAAGCCCGAACGAACTTTCTGGCCATGACAATATTTTATGAATATTATGTTCTCTTGATGAATTTACTCCTTTATCATTATAAAATGACGCTTCTCTTATCCCTACAAATATCCTTGCTCTGAAATACACTTTGATATTTTATAGCAACTCCTGCTTTCTTTTGCTTAGTGTTAGCAAAGTTTGACCTGGGTCTTTTTAAAAAAAATTTTTTCCATGTCCATCCTTATCATGATCATGTTTTCATCTACCTTCTTGAACATATTGAGTAATAGCTATTTTAGCACGCTGTCTACTAATTCTATCATCTGTGTCATTTCTGGATCTGTTTCTGGTACTTGGTTTTGCTCTTCACTCTGGACTGCATGTTCTTGCTTCTTTTCATGCTCAGTGATTTTTGAATTCTTCCCTCTACTGCGCCCAAATCTGGTTCCCCAACATTTCATCTGTTGATCTTAATTCTGTCCTTTAGAATTATTTAAATTCCAGATTACTGGTGCCTGTAGGACCTTTCCTCATAGCACTTCTCAACCTTTTAAATACCACATTTGACCAAGGTCTGCCTTCCTCACCAGACTCCCTCTATGGTGCAGATTCTAGAAATGATCATAGCCACCATTATATCCTAGTGGAGTGCACAGGCCTGGTACACCTGAGGTCCTTGATAAATATTTGTTGAATGAGTTAATGAATGAATGCTTGGCTTTGATGACTGGCACCCGTTAAGAACGTCATCTGCTACCTGTCCCAAATTTGGATTTTGTGGTTTCAGAGTTCAGAATTCAGCTCTTGTCTTGAGACATGACAATCATTCACAATTATAAGGACCTTATTTGGATCCTGATTCAAACAGACAAAAAAAGTATGATATAATCAGGAAAAATTAAACACTGCCTTGAATATTTGATGATTTTGAAGAATTATTGTTAACTTTTTTAGGTTGAGCATGGTGTAGTGACAATGGTTTTGAAGAGACTTTATCTTTTACAGATGAATTCTTTATGGATGAAATGATGTCACATTTCGAATTTGCTTCAAAATAATTGATGGAGAAGGAGGAGATGGTGGGAGTGCAGATGAAATAAGATTGACCATGAGTTAACAACTATTGAATCTGGGAAAAGGGTACATAGGGTTGATTATACTCTGAAATGTTTCCTTATAAGTTTGTTTTTAAAAAAATTCCAGCTCTTTGATTGGCTGAACAAAAGGTACATGAACAGAGGTGGGATGGGTGTTCAGGGTGGGAGGGATGTGGGCAGGGAGAAAGTCAGAGGGTTCAAAGACCCAGGACCCTCCAAGCCATGTGGAAGCTGCCAAACCAGGGGTGATTCTGACAAAGTGAGGGCCTTCTGAGGGCGGCACCCTTTTTGTTTATTTCCTTATGCATTTATTAACAAGTTCCTTTCACTTTCACAAATAGGACAGTCATAATTAAGAGGCAAGTCTTACAGGCTATCTCAAGCAGGATGCAAAAAAGTGCCCTTTAAGCAACAATCCCCCCTGCCAGGAGCCCACTCACCCTGGGGCCCCTGGGTGACTTGATGATTCTTCTTTGACCGAGGGTATCAGCCTTGGTCCTGTTCCAAACAGGAACTCAGAGCAGGGGCTCACATGGCACCGCTGGGGCTCCCTGTCTCATAACGGCCTAGTGATTCCCTGCCAGCAGCTGCTGGGAGGGGTCTTCTGAGTAATGTTGGGGGCCCAGCCCAGGTTCCTCCTGCTGCTCCTGGTACACAGGTCTTGGACTGTTTCCGCAGGCCTGAAGGGAATGATTTCTCATACTCAGACCCTCCTCCTTCTCCATTTCTGCCATTCCCCCATATCTGCAGGCTGCTAGCCTGAAACACAGAAGGTGGTACTTCTGCAGGATCTGACCAGGAGAATGCGGTGTTTCAGGCAAATCAGGTCACCCAGTGCAAGATTTTATCTTAACTTCTTCTGGGTCTTTTTTTGTAAGCAGGTCTATATTGCACTGTGTACACCATAATTGCTTCTGCCCCACCCAATATCCTCCCTGCTTGGAGGTGGAAGGTAAGGCAATGTGGGCATTTTGAGGGAGTAAAGATGCGTTAATATGCCTGGAGTGGCAGAATTTAACACCACTAACAATGGAATGAAAAAAATTCTGGAAAGATGGCTTCCATGTGAAGCTTTTCATTTAGATGGTAAGGCAAAAACTCTTGATGGGTTTTCTCACTTGAAGACCAATAATTATTTTCCATTTTAAAAATGAAACACTCCTTTAAAAACTCTTGGGGGAAAAAAACAGACAAAAAAAAAAAGGAAAAAATCTAGTCACGGTCCCATAACCAAATCACAAGCATAAATACATTTTTGTCTATTTTATTCCACTAGTTTTTAAAAAAAAATCCACAGTCCCCATCATTTTGTGATGATGGTCGAAAGTTTAGTCTACACAATTTTCTATGTAACTGTCATTTCCAAACTTGTTATAAAATGCTTCCATGTTATCATGTGCTTTTCATAAGAGGCATGCTGCCAGATGGTTCCTCCAGAAGATTTCTCTCACTCTTCCCCTGTAAATGGGCAGACGGGATGCTTCCGTTTTTGCTGTTTTGTTTTTGCTATTATAAATAACACCATAGCAAACATCTTTTTTTTTTTTTTTCCTGTATTTGGAGCAATTTCCTTAGGATCCAACCCCAGAAATGGGATTTCTGAGTCAAAGATGTTGAATATTTTTATGGTTCTTGAATCATTTAGCCAATTTGCTTTTCAAAGATTTTGCATGAAAAAAAAAAAAAAGAAGATTTTGCATGAATTTACACTCCCACAGGAGTCCTGATTTGAGTCTTTAAATCTGGAGTGACTTTGTCCCATATACCACACCTTCTAGAATAAATATTTTCCTGCTCAGATATAAACTTTAAAGGTTCTGACGCCTGTGACAATATCCCTGCCTATTTTAAGCCTTCTGGTTCTTTCTGAAAGACGCTGTGAAGCAGCCTCGTGTTGCATATATGCTTGTCGTCTGTCCTTGTCCTTCTCCCAGTCTCATCTTAGGCCACCAGTGGTCATTCTGCCCTTTCCTCCTCGGGGCAATTCCCTTATCTAAAGTTCCTGCAGCAATTCAGAAACCACCTGCCCATGCTGGACCCTGCCTGGGCCTTACTTCAGTCTGGGTCCATGCTGGTGATTCCCTAGTTTGCGTTTCTTCTAATGCTTCTCAGAGTCTATAGAGCAGGAGGAGGGGGTTAAGAGCTCACTCTTAATTCCCTGGTCAGCTAATTCACCATTCCTATCCCCCAAGGATAGGAAATGAAGTTGTTTTCAGGTTTTGCCAACTTCAACTCCACCCGGAAGGAGGAACACATCCCCTCACCACCCCCTGCTTATTTTGATACGAAGAGAGAAAGAAAAAAGAGAGATTAAAATATTTACAAGTATCTGATCTTCCCCATCTTTTGGAAGGCACATAACAGAGGCAAGCAGACAGACATCTGTGAGCATTTAGACAGCAGAAAACCAAACAGGCAGGTTTCAACCGGAGCCGTCAGGCGGTCGGCAGCACCCGCCTGCCCGCCTGTCCCGGGTATGAAGTTTCTGTCCTGATTATATTGTTTCGTTCTGCCCAAGGGAGAAGGAAAGTGGCCGTGGCTGCAGAATGAAGGGAATGCTGTGGGGCTGAGGGAGGGATCCTTAACTTTAATTCAACTTACTTTGACAATGAGTGAAAGTTGGGGCAAAAAGTTTCTCCAGGACAGAAATTTGGGCGTCTTGAAAATGCCAGAAAAATGAAACTGGAAAAAGATGTTAGACTGTGCATCGGTCTAGAGAAGAAGGTCCAAGAACATAGTGATGGCTCCTTGAGATAGAAAAGAGCACAGTGGTTCAGGGTAGGAGGTTGGGAGACCAGCGACGGTGATGTTGCTGCTACTGACAGTGACGATGGCAATGATAACGATGACGGTGGTGACTGTCGCTAACACTCCCTGAGTGCTCATTATGTCCCAGATCCTCCCAAAACCCTTTACGTCGATTAACTGTTTATTCCTCACTACAGACTTACGTGGAAATGACTATTATTGTCCCCATTTATGGATGAGGAAACTGAGGTACAGAATGGGTATGTGATGAGGCCTATAGGTTGGGTCTGTGCATAAACTGAAGACAATTAAATGGAGCCCGAAGGTGTGGGAGAGGAAGGAGGAAGGGCTGCCAAACCATCTTCCTGGCTGTCCAGTCATCCAGGCCCCAAACCTGGAAGCCTCCCTGGACTCGCGCCTCTGCCTCCCCTCCCGTTACTCCTGTGATCTCTCTTCCGTCCGGTCCATCCCGCAGCAGCAGCTCCACCTCCCACCCCTGCCCTGCCCGTGGCTTGCCTGCACTATTGCATTGACTTCCCAACTGATGAGCCACTTCAGCACCCCCCCGATCCACCTTTTATATCACCCCCTTCCCCAGCCTCCCCCACCCCCCACCCCCGCTCAGTAATCTTCCTCTAGGTTTCCTTGCACCTTGTAAAGCTCTATATTTAGTGTTTCACACATGAATGGTAATTGTCTTTTATATAGTTGTCTATACGGCCACAGGTTTGTTGAATGAAAGTATAAGGTCAAAGCCAAGGAGAGGGATTAAATTTGAAGCCAGAGAAGGTAAGCCAGTTGGCATTATCCAAAATGTTCATTTCTTTGAGTGTATCATTGGGACAATGAAGGACAGAGACTGATGACATGATACAGCAGAAGAAAATCCGGGGTGGATTATTTCACACGTTTGTCCCTGTTCTTAGGATGGAAAAAAGGGAAAAAAAAAGAAATCTAATTGACCAACCCAGAAGTGAAAGAGGCCATATTGTCTTAGAATCTTCGAGCCTTACATAATCAATATGTTTGAGACTGAGAAGACCAAGGTGTTATTGCTCCTGTTCTAGATAAAAGCCTCTCTAGGAGGTTACTGGTGACAGACAAAGCCCAGGGCTGTGAATCTATCTCTGGAATCAGGGCTGAGGTTAACCTTGGGTCTTTTGCCTCCTAATCACAGGGAGGGGTAGCTGGTGTGGACGAATTCATTTCTGCAGTCAACACATATTTACTGAGCAGCTATTATGTGCCAGCCACTGAACTAGGAAGTGGGGATATAGCAGTGAACAAAACAAAGTCCTTGCTCCATGGAGCTAGTATCTAGTTGGAGGAAACAGAAAACAGCTATTAAATTTATATGTCAAGTGGTGATAAAGGCAATGAATACATCAAAGTAAGGAGGAAGGGGTGGGTGGGGTTTCTGTCTTATTTAGAGTCATCGGGGAAGGCCTCTCTGCTAAGATGAGCAGGGGCTGAATGAACTGAGGGAAGGAGCTCTGTGGTGGCCTGGGGTCAGAGCCTTCCAGGGAGAGAGAACAGTAAGTGTAAAGGCCTTGAGGCAGAACCATGCTCCTCATACTCCAGCAATAGCCAAGAGGCCAGTGTGGTCCAAGTGAAGTGAACTCGGGGAAGGAGATGAAGTCAGAAGAGAAGCCAGGGGCATGGTCATGTGTAGCCCCGTGGACCATTGTCTTCTATTCTTAGTGAGGAGGGAGAACTTTAGAGAGTTTTCAGCAAAGGAGTGACATGATTTAACTTTTGTTATAAAGGACTCTGTCCGCTGCTATGTGGAAATATTTGGAGTAGAGACTGGGAGACCAGCCAGGAGATGATTGTGGCTTGGAATGGAGTTAGCAGGGGAGAATTCAAGAAGGGGTCAGATTCTGGATACATCTGGATACATTCAGAGGTGAAACGGACTGTATTTGCTGATGGATGAAAGAGAGACCACAAGGAGGGCCACAGTGTTTCTCCTGAGCAACTAAAAGCATGAAGTTGCCATTTATTCAGATGGGAAAGCGGGAGAAGAGGGGATCAAGGGTTCCACTTGGACATGTCAAGTTAGGTGACTACAGGACCTCCAGGTGGAGATGGTGAAGAGACCACTGGCTGTGCAGATCTGGAGTTCAGGGAGAGGGAACATAAAGATGGGCATCACCAGTGTATAGTAGTTAAAGCAAGGGGCTGGTAGCTGTCCCCTAGAAAGTAAGTGTAAATAAAGACACTGAGCCCAGGAAGCCCCAACATTTAGAGGCTGAGAAGATGAGCATCCAGCCAAAGACAACTGAGAAGGACTGGCCAGGGAGGTAGGAGAACCAGGGGTGGTGGAAGGAAGGAAGTGTTCCAAGGGGCAGGGAGTGGTCCATCAGCTATGGCAATGTTACTAATGGGCGGGGTGATGAGGATGGGCCACTTGTTGAGCCGTATGAGGGTCACTGGTGACCAGGACAAGGGCAGATAAAGTGGAGTGAGCGGTGGGCACAACACCTGATTGAGTGGGTTCAAGAGCTAACAGAAGGGAGAGGAAATAGAACCACTGAGCGCACTTCCAGAAGTTTGTCTATATCGGGAAGGAAAAATCTTGGGGGGAGGCTAGCTTCGGGGGGGATGTGGAGTCAGGTTTTTTTTCTCTATGGGAGATGTTTTAGCACGTCTGTAGTTAGTGGATATAATCCAGCCAGGAGGAAAAAATTGACAATGCAGGCCAGAGTCTCCCCAAACATAACTTTTTTCCTGTTTCTTTATTGCACAGCTTGGAGCGTTGATCAATGTGTTTAGTAATTGTTTGTGGTTGATGTTCCTGCGAATGTCTCTGGCATTTATTTCCCCTTTAGGCAAAGTTGTTTCCCTCAAATATGCCCATGGAGCTAGATCAGATCCATTTAATGATGAAAATGCTTTGAAACAAAACAAAACAAAACAAAACCCCCAAATCCCCTGGCTTTTGTCCATGGGATCTTGTCAGTTATTCTCTTATGACGTAGTTGTAGAGGTGTCAGCTGAATCAATAATAATAGTTACGGTTATTGAAAGCTATGTGCTTTACATTAATTATCTCCTTAAACATCTCTGTGATATACATACTATTGATTATCTCAGTTTAATGATGAAGGAACTGAAGTTTTAGAGGTTAAACCACATGTCCAGGGTCGGCAGGCAGTGTGTCGCCGCGCCAGGTTCTGAACCAGATCCCATACTCTTTTTTTTTTTTTTTTTTAATTTATTCATTTATTTATTTATTCATTCATTTATGGCTGTGCTGGGTCTTCGTTTCTGTGCAAGGGCTTTCTCTAGTTGCGGCAAGCGGGGGCCACTCTTCATCGCGGTGCACGGGCCTCTCACTATCGCGGCCTCTCTTGTTGCGGAGCACAGGCTCCAGACGCGCAGGCTCAGTAGTTGTGGCTCACGGGCCCAGTTGCTCCGCGGCATGTGGGATCCTCCCAGACCAGGGCTCGAACCCGTGTCCCCTGCATTGGCAGGCAGATTCTCAACCGCTGCGCCACCAGGGAAGCCCCAGATCCCCTACTCTTAATCACGCTGCCCTAGACAACTGCCGCCCAAGAGGGGCTGGTCCAGGCCTTGGCCGCTACAGGCGGACGTCGGTACAAAAAGCTGGCATCCTCCTGCCACGCCTACTGTGCAGCTCCCCGGATGACCCGCTCTGCCCGGATGCCGCCCTTCTCGGTGCTAACGCGCTCCGGGCTGTGCGACACCGGCTGGGCTCGGGCAGCAGGGGGCGCTCTCCCGTCACGAGAGGTGAACAAAACGGGCCACCGCTCCAGACTGCGGAGATGCGGAGAGGAAAACCCACCGTCCCCGACCAGCCGGGCTTTCCTCCTCCGCGGCTCCTTCACTGCTGCTGCTATACGCCATTTCACAGGATCAGGAAGAACCTCTTTGGGGAGATTCTTGAAAAACCTCTGCCCCGGTGAAGGGTCCTGGGGCAGGGGTGGGATGGAGGTGGGAGGTGCTGGCCCTTGGCTGGGCGGTGTTGATGTTAAAAGAGTGAGGGCAGAGAGAAGGGGACCAGCACGCTGAGGTCCTCAGCTCTGCCCTGGACTCCAGCTAATGGGTGTCTTGTCCAGCCTGGGGTGGTGTCCCTCTGATACTTGGCTGGCACTCAACAAATACCCTCTTTCTTTCCCAGGTTCCTTTCTGAGATCCCACCACCAGCACCGCTGAAGTATGAATTCCCAGTTGGGAAAGACAGATTGCCCTATCTGCAGGGATGCAACAAAGAAAGGGAGGCACCCTCCTGTGACTTTGAAGTGAATGTCACAGGAAGAAGGGTGACGAGGGAGCAGGTGCTGTTAACCCTTCCCCACCCTCCTCCGCCACGTCTCCAAGGACCCCACTGGCCATTTGCTGCCCTGGTGGCAGGGGAGGAGGAGCCAGACCAGGGGAGGGCCAGGATGAGAAAGGAAGCCATGTGGTGGGCGCCTGAGCCCTGGTGCGACCACAGCTGTCAGCTGCACGTGACAGCTCCTGCCCTGACCAGAGGCGCCCCAGACGCGGAGGGAGGTGGTGACACAGCTGCTCCCGCTGGGGGTGGCACTCCTCAGCCCCCTCTGGGACTCACGAGCCCAGACCAGGGAGCAGAGACGAGAGGGAGGAGGAGGAGGAACCGGACGCTCCCTTTTCGGAACGATTCCAGATTTGGCTTGGCCGCGTGGCCCCTTTCCCCCCACGCTTACTGATTAAGTCCGGCTTCCCTGGGGCAGCCGCTCCCCGGGACCCGCAGAAGCAGCTGTGGGTGGCAGGAAGCAAGCTGTGTCCTGGCATCGCCCCAGACACAAATCTAGCCCTTGATCTGGCAGCACTGGCTTTGTGCCCCGCCAACCTCACCCTAGCCTTCTGCCTCAGAATCAGGAAGCCACGCTTGGAGGGGCATAGAAAGCCCCTACCTGCAGATTCCTGGCGTCTCCCCTGTGGAAGTAGCCCATCGCAGAGCTGTTCTGACGTGTTTAGAGCTGCAAATATTCCACCCTGCACCAGCCAAGTACAGCTGTACTTTCTGTGGGCTAAACCTAAAGAAACACAAAAATCCAGTGTGCGACAGATAAGTATCAATTCCGACTGAAGAGAGAAACAGAGCAAGATGTAGAGGAAGCAGCTTCGTCTTTGAGGGGCTTGTAGTCTAGTTGAAGAGAGGAGATACAGACACGTGGGAAGTGCAGCACCAGGGAATGGGGTGAGCAACACTTCCAACCACAGTAGAAGAGATGTCACAGGTCCCTAGGTGATTAATTACCAAATGAATGGCTCTGACGGTAATTGCTCTCCTGGTCCAGGGGAGAGAGGGAGTGTTTCAGACCCTTGTGCTCAGGAAGGGCTGTGCTGGGGCAGTGGGGGGGGTGGGGGTGGGAGGTGGGGTGCAGGCCTGCATTATTCCAGTTGCTTCTTTTTTTTAAATAATGTGTTATTTTAATAAATAAATTTATTTATTTTATTTATTTATTTTTGTCTGCGTTGGGTCTTCGTTGCTGTGCACGGGCTTTCTCTAGTTGTGGCGAGCGGGGGCTACTCTTCCTTGTGGTGCACGGGCTTCTCATTGTGGTGGCTTCTCTTGTTGCAGAGCACGGGCTCTAGAGTGCAGGCTTCAGTATTTGTGGCACGTGGGTGTCAGTAGTTGTGGCTCGTGGGCTCTAGAGCGCAGGCTCAGTAGTTGTGGCGCACGGGCCTAGTTGCTCTGTGGCATGTGGGATCTTCCCGGACCAGGGATCAAACCCGTGTCCCCTGCGTTGGCAGGCGGATTCTTAAACACTGCGCCACCAGGGAAGCCCCTCGAGTTGCTTCTTGAAGGCTGAGTACATTGGATATTATTAGACGAATTCATGATTCTTTTTTGCTTTGGAAAAGGTACAGGACTAACCATCCTTTCTAGATTAGTACCTAAGTCCAGGGCACTGCCCCCTCACATCTTCAGGGTACCTAGAAAATGTAATTTGTTAAATAAGAATGATCTTTTATGAGCACCCACTATATGGCAATTGTTGCTTGGGACACATTAAAAAAAATTATTTGTGATGTTTACAACAACACTCATTGGAAGATCATCCCCTACCCTAATCTACAGACAAAGCAATTGGGGCCCAGAGTGTAGATCTCTTGCCCAAGGTCATGTAGCTAAGTCAGGGAAAGCTAGGATTTGAGGCCTGTTTCATCTGATTCCAAAGCGGGGGGATTGTAATTTGCAGGAGGGACCCAGGTTATAAATGTTTTCTGAGGGGTTTCCCGTATGGGTGCCTAATTTTCTGCCTTCCAGAAGACTTGGTCCCACCTAGAGGGGTGAGATAGGGAGGGTGGGAGGGAGACGCAAGAGGGAGGAGATATGGGGATATATGTATATGTATAGCTGATTCACTTTGTTATAAAGCAGAAACTAACACACCATAGTAAAGCAATTACACTCCAATAAAGATGTTAAAAAAAAGAAGAAGACCTGGTCCCTTGGAGCCCTCCTAAAACTGTGCATGGACTGAGGACTCAGCTTTGGTGTTATTTTCCTGTCTTTTTTTAGGATAAGGGCAGAGAGGCCCAAACAGATGTAGTTACCGCTGAGAGAAAACAGAACACTAGGAGGAGTGTGCCTGGGAGTCTCAGAACTGGGCAGAGGGTCTGAGCCAGAGGAAAACATCCAGAAGGCAGGGATCTCTGTGCCTTAGAGGCCCCTTGAAGGAAAACGAACAGGCCCTCCCCTTCCCCACCCGAGGTCTCCTGTCCATCCTCTGCCTCCCTCTCTGCTGGTACCCATGGAGGTGATGCTTGATGAGCGTGACTCCTCTTCCTGGAAGAAATGGAAACCTCAGCCCATGGAGTGGGAAGAGGCTTAAGCCCCCACCCACCAGGCCCTCAGCAGCAGAGGACGGGGCAGGGGAAGGTGGCATCTGGTTGAGCTGCATCCACAGGGCACGCTTTTGACCTGTCCGTTTGGTGGAGTGGAGTGTAAATCTCTCCCCTTCCTCTCCTTTGCTTTCCTGACTCTATAGAAGCGAGGTGATTAACTCCCACTTCCTCCCCTCTGCTCCCATGGAAGCTGATCCACTTGGCTCACAATGAACCTTTCAAAAGCCCCAGTAGCTTAAGATGATATACATGTCCCCATAATGAAAATAAAACCAACACGTTCTAGAATAAAAAGATATATATGTGAGCATAAAGAAGAGAAATGTGAATCATCCACTCCTCCAAAGACAACTACTCTGCCATTTGGGGATGCCCAGGTGGTAATGTTGATTTTTTTTTAATACAGCTGTGATGAAACTACACTCAAGTTTGTGTCCTATTCATTCAATTCCCATTTCCCCAAGTTACTTATAAACTCTTTGTGAACATCATTTTAATTACTATATGATATTCTATCATACAGCTGTATCATAATTTGTTTAACTCTGATATGACTGACTAAATGGCTCTAGCCTTTTGCTACTATAAGTCAGCTCACATTTGTGCATAAAGATTTTCGACATTTTAATTTATAGCCTTAGGATGGATTCCCAGAAGTGAAATTATGAGGCCAAGAATACGAGCACGTTTACGGCTCTTGATATATTTTGCCAAATTGATTTCCAAAAGTGCTATATTAATTTATACTTTATTAAGAATCTCTGAGTGTTAAACATGGCACACTCTTTCCAGCCGTCAATGTACTCTGTTAAAAATTAGTTTTTAACTACCCAAGTCTATTCTCCTCGTAAAACAAAATGTTACAGATCAGACTAATGTTGTCTTGGACCATATCCTCATTCTGCTCTTGCCCTGGTCTCCATGTAGGTACCCAGTTCTAGCTGTTGGCTTTGAGTTCTTCCAGGCCCATTTCTGTATCTTTACGTACATTGATTCAAAGTATATTTGATTATGTACACGTGCTGGTATCTTTACAAATATGTTTCTTTTCTCCTCCTAGGGTAGAGGTTGGCAAACTTTTTCTGGAAAAGTCCAGATAGTAAGAATTTTAGGCTTGTGGGGTATGTGTGTCTGTTGCAGCTACTCAGCTCTGCTGTCGTAATGCAAAAGCAACCACAGATGATATGGAAGATGAAATGCTATGTTGGCTCTGTACCAATAAAACTTTATTTATCAAAACAGTTGTTGGGCTGGATTTGGCCCACAGGCAGTAGTTTGCTGACCCCTGTTCTAGACTGTAAATTCCTTGGAGCAAGGGTCAGATGGATGCCCCAAGCCCCCAGAATGGGCTTATGCACGATTAGGGGCTTGACTCTGACTAGGTGGGGGGGCTGACATCTTTAATACTGAACTTAGGGCTCGAGATGCATAGAAAGGGTGGGGAGGCATCCTTTTGCCTGACTTCCTTGTATTCCCTGCACCTCTGCCCTACTAGTGGGAGGAGAGAGAGGCAAGTGAAGGGTGCCTTGAGTTCCTTCGGCCCTGGGAATGAGAAATTAAAGAGATGCATTTCAGAGTTTTCTACCCCCTCACTCTCAGCTGACCCCAAGCACAATTCCTTCTCTGTGGTCAGACAGGCAAGGTGCATACCAGGCAGGGTAACAGTCGGAGCATCAGTAATGTAACTACAGGCAGAGGAATAATAATACCCAGCGCTTCCCATGCACCAGAGCACTGTTGACTCCGAGTAATCAAACAATAATAGTATTACTAACGTACTACGGTTACTCCCATTATATACAGGAGGACAGAGAAAGACAAAGAGATTAGGTAACTTGCCGAGGCTCTCACAGCTGGAGCAAAGCATTTGAACTTGTGGCATCTGATTCCAGCACCTCCTCTATTGACCACTGCTCTGACCGTCTCTGTAGCAGACCCTCTATGCTCTCTCCATTCTAATCTTCCTTAGTATCAGGATCCTGGACAACATGTCCAGCTGACAAATGAGTTTCCAGTCTCCCTCGCAGCTACGTGTGGTCAATGGGATGTAAGTGGAAGCTCTTTGGCTATTTCTCTTTCCTGGTGCCTGGAATGCAAACATGATGCCTGGAGCTCCAGCAGCCGCAGTGAAGCTGCCTGGGGAAGCCATGTGCTGAGGATGGTGGAACAGAAGCCTAGAAGGAGCCTGGACGCTACCAGATCAGCTCTGGGCTGCGTCATTTTTGATGCTTTTTTTTTTTTTTTAATAACACGAGAGAAATATAAATCTCTATCTTGTTTAGGCCACATTGATCAGGTCTCTCTTACAGGAAGATAAATGCAGTTCCTAAGTGTTAAAGCCTCGGAGAAGAAACCAGAGCTGCTCTTATAACACACAAGAGATTTGCTAAGCAGAGTCCATCTGCCAGGATCCAAGCTTGTGTCTCGTACCCTGTCTCTCGGTCCCAGAGTCGTCAAATGCAGTGGAACCCAGTGATTGAAACACGTGCCAGGGACTGAACAGAAGTGGAACCCAGAAGGAGGGGGAGGGCAATGGGCTAAAAGGAGAAGAAAGAGCCTCAAGGGGGATGGAAAGGTTTTCCTTATCAGCTTTGAGAGGGTGGCCACAAAAAGCCAAGAGCTGAGGCTGGAGGCCTTGTGTCCTCTGAGGAGCTGGACCCAAAATTATCTGTGGACCCTGAAAAGATCAGATGATACACCATGAACCTGAAACAAAGGACCTTTGCTTATGTGTTACAGATCCACCTGGGTTGACTGACCGTCAGTAAGGCTGCTTGACAATGACTTGCACCCTCCTTCCTTTCCACTGTCCAGCACCCAAAAGCGAGGTTACCGTTTGGTGGAAATTAAGTCTAATCTGACCCAGCCTGAGGCCCACTTGAGGCACATGCATGCACTTTCCCATCACATGAACAACACGCAAAGTCCATATGTCACCAAACCTGTGAGGGCTTAGAGTGGTTCAGTAAGGCCGGCTACTCAGAGATGTGTTGCGGGATCAGGCTATCACCTTTAAAAGAACAGATTTGCATCTTTTATCACGTCTATGCTTTGGTCTTCCTGAGGGGGACCAGCATAGTCAAAGGAGAGATTCTCCAGTTGAAGAGCCTTGGGATTCCAGACAGCAAAGATAGAGCTGTTCCCTCAAATCATGGTTTTAGGATTCC
Source organism: Balaenoptera borealis (assembly GCF_965194805.1). Lineage (NCBI taxonomy): Eukaryota > Metazoa > Chordata > Mammalia > Artiodactyla > Balaenopteridae > Balaenoptera > Balaenoptera borealis. Next base: position 35,191,271 of record NC_138879.1, on the reverse strand, counting down.
ATTGGGAGAGATCTACTTATCTCCCATTAATGTAAAAATGGCGACTTGGGGGACTTCCCTGGTGGTGCAGTGGTTAAGAATCCACCTGCCGATGCAGGAGACACGGGTTTGATCTCTGGTCCAGGAAGATCCCACATGCCATGGAGCAACTAAGCCTGTGTGCCACAACTACTGAACCTGCGCTCTAGAGCCTGCGAGCCACAACTACTGAGCACGCATGCCGCAACTACTGAAGGCCGTGCTCCTAGAGCCTGTGCTCTGCAACGAGAGAAGCCACCGCAATGAGAAAGCCATGCACCGCAACGAGGAGTAGCCCCTGCTTGCCGCAACTAGAGGAAGCCCGCGCCCAGCAATGAAGACCCAACACAGCCAAAAATTAAAAAAAAAAAAAGAAACTGTCAGATATTAAAAATTAAAAAAAAATGGAGGCTTGGTATCATCTGTGGGACCTCTGAGGCTCAGGAACTCAAGGCCAAGGAACTCATGGTCAAGGCCATCTGAGGCTAGGTGAAGGGGTGAGGGCATCAGTAAACCCATTCCGGGGGAGAACAAAGACTCGATGGAAGGTTTGGTTCCGAACTGAACCACACGGGAGGGGAATCCTCAGCAACGCCTTTGGGAGAGGCCTGCGCAGGGAGGTTGGTTGACCTTGAGAGAAAGTCCCTGCCAAGGTCACACACTCTGCCCTTGTCCTCTGACAAGTGCAGCACTTCCCAGATTCCCCCAGATGTCTCCCTATCAAGACCATCTGTAGAGTTCCCTCCAGTTGGCACCTCAGCTGCAGAGATAATGTAGGTATTTTCAGCCAGCCCGGAGCAGGAAAGATAAGGGAGGAAAGCTGGGCAAAACTTGATTGAGCGACCAAGATAAATATCCTGTACCGCAGGAAATCGAAATGCAAAAATAAGGATGGGGAGCAACTGAAATATTTAAAAAGATAGAGAAGGACGGCAGTCAGGGAGCGGCCTTCCCCCTTCATCGCCTGAGCTCCTGAATATTGCAAAAGATGATAGGGTGGAGAGAGTCCCAGAATAGAAACTAGCCATTAAGGGAGACAGAATGACAGGGTTTGACTCACAAATGGGATTATAATTAAGAACGGAGGAGAAATAAGAGGGGTTTGGGGTTTGATTCTTCGCCTCTGGTCTCACTTAGGTTATGTCTCAGAGAAAACGCTTCCCTGTGTTGTGGTTTCTGCCTCCAAGAGACCTTTCTCTTGTCCTTCCTCCCAGGATGTGTGAAGGGGGCAAGAGCTGCCGCATTCCTGGGTTATCAGCGTGAGGGGTGTATTGGTTAGAAGCAAGGCTTGGCTGCTGTAACCAAGAGACCCAGTGGTAATTGAGTGGCTTGTATAAGATAGGAGTTTACTTCTCTGTGATGTCACAGTTTGAGGTGAGACTTCCACACAGTTAGAGGGACCCAAGTTCCTGCCATCAGGCCTTGGTTCTGGCTACAGTGTTGAGGCTGGGCTACCATGGTTCCAGCCACAGGGAAGGGGAAAGAGAGCATAGTGAAGGCACATCCACACGCCAAGGTTCAGGCTTGGATGTGCGCCCCTCGGGAGTGGCTGGGGCGCTGGTGACAGCTGTGAGCACAGTCCCATCCATCTGGGGCCAGGACTACTCCCTTCTGGTGAATAGTCTGTCCCTCTACCAGCACAGGCAGGGTCTGGGGGCAGAAGCACTTCTCGGCGAAGGTGTGGTGGCATCTTTCCCCATCTCCTTGCAGGTGATCTGCCCACCCTCCTTCTTGCACCAACCTGGGGTGCAGGAGGCTGAAATGCTCGTTTCCACTTCTGAGTGGGAAGCATCATCTTTGCAGAAGGTCTCCCTCTCTTATCCTCCCAAACTGAGAGTAAAATCTAGGATGGAAGGAGCTCAAGTTAAACCATCAGCATCCAACAGGGGCAACTGTGTCTCCTGAATTGGGCTTTCAGGCTCAGGAGGGGAGTAGAGGTCCTCAGAGCACGGGCCCACTCCTTGCCATCAGCAGCAAGGGGGATGTCTCTTTCATGGGCAGGAGTGAGGCTAAGTGGTTCCATCCACCAGGCCCAGGCAGCTTGGAGCCGGCCTGCTCTTTCCCGAGGACAATTGCTGCATGAACAGGCCCAGGTAACACGTGTACTGAGCCCCACGGGCAACCTCTGCAGAGCCAGTGGCCTTGGATCAGTCTTCACAGTATCTTCTCCCCCATCTGCCGCCCCCTCGATCAATACATACACTCCATCGGGAGCTGGCCGCTGGGCAAGCCAGAGCTTACGGTTTCAGTAGTTCCCCCTCAAACGTAACCTAATTCCCCCCTCTATTTTTAAGGATAAAATCAATGCATAAAACACTTGAATGACTCAGAGGGCATGGAACTGCTTCTCTATTCTTCTTCTTTCCCATCATCATCCTGACATTTCTTTAAACAATAAAACTATTTTCTTTCTTTGGACATGAAACGTGGCCTTGGAGACCTTGACTTGTAGACAGAAGACCTGGGCGTCTTGGGGTTCATGAACAAGTCATTCTGGCTACAAAGAGTTCTCTCCTTGAGAGCTCTCTTCTAAGGAACCTGGGAGCAGGCTGAGTGTGCATTTCTAAGGAATTTGCCAAAAAGAATGTGCTTATGCTAAAAGAGTATTTTAATATTCTAAAATGCCAGCTATTCTGACCACACCCCTGGATCCCACGGTTCAGGGTGGCTTGCGTATACTCAGAGCTTGCCACTTTACTTGTCTTTGCTGAATTCTGTAGGCTTATTTAGACACAAAACCTCAGAGAAACCTACTTCCGCAAGAGCACATCTCATCTCCTTCCTCTCCTGGTCCATCTGGGCTCCCCTCTGGACACTTTCTCATCAATCTTAACACTTTGAAATTTAGAGGGCAAAGCTCTTTTCTTTCCTTTTAAAACACAGAATTTATTTTCACTCTCTAAGTCCAGCCTAGTTAAATATAAAAAAATGGAAAATATGGAATCACCAGGTGATGGAATGAGCTGGGTTTGGTGGGGTGAAAGCAGAAAGCAATTTTCTTCTTCCCCCACTGCCCCTGCACTGGCTCTGTGGATTCCTTTTCCTTTTCTTTTGCTTTTTGGATACTCCCAGGTATTAACGAGGAGTCTCATTTCTTCCGGTAATCAAATGTCAAGTCCAGGCTTATAGCAAACTCTCATGCAGCTGGTGACTTCTCCCCTCCCTAAGCTTGTCCTGTGGGCACAGAGTGGGGTCAGCCCCTTCTCTGTTTTCTCCCTGGCCCTTCTCCTCCCCCACTTGGTGGACCGCCTCTGCCTCACCAGTGTGGAAGAAGAATGGGGGAGAGGGCTAAGGGGCCAGCTAGGTCGTGATTGACTGGAACAGTTGTAAGCTGGTGTCCTTTGGGTATATCTTTTTTGGGTCCTTTGGAGACACCAGCTCCCCAGAGGCCAGATCCCCAGAACAAATGTCACATCTAAGAAAGCACCCCAAGGGCCAATGCTGGTACTCTGTGTGTAGGAATGCATCCAAAAAGGGGTTTTAGGTAGGGGGACAAGGTGATTGGCAAGCAGAGAAGCTGGGAACAGGCAAAGCAGAAGGGGTCTAGGTCAACATGGGAGACTGTTTCTGTTGGGGTTAAGGGTGGATTGTGTGGGCAAAACAGCTTCTTTTCAAGGGGCTAGGCTGGAATGGACAATATGTCGCTTTTCTCATGGACCCTAGATTCCAATGATAAATCTTGCCGATCAAGGTCATTGTCTTCACTGGTGTCATGGTTTTCATTATCATCATCATCAACAGCAGCATCCTAAACATGGGAGCAATGAGTTTCTTTGTGGAATTAGGAGACCCCTAGGGCGACCACCTGGATTACATTTGACTGTCCCTTACCCTCTTCCTCTTGCCTCCTAAGGAAGGAACGTTCTGGACCCTGACTACTCTGCAGTGTTTTCTCCTTAGAGGACAGAGTGGCAGGAGGGCCACTTTCCTATTAGTCTCCCAACGTGGGTGCAACCTCACACCTCTCCTCCACCTCCTTCTCCCTGTTAACAAGGGAGGAGATCCACACAGGAACTCAGCATGGCGTTGTTTATAAGACTAACTCACGTTCTGCTCTTTGTTAAAAAGGCAGAGGTGCCTCCCACTTGCATTGTCTTCTCAAAAATTTCAACTCACTTGATCAAGTCTATCAGGACCTCCGAAGCTTTGAACCTTAGGTAGCAGCACAACTCCAACTTTCCAGAGATATTTGGTGCTCTCAATTCAGATTTTTTCTTTCTTTTTCGCCCAGATCATCCAGTGGACAGAGTGGGGGTGGGTTAGGAAAGAGAGAGATCAATCTAAGATGTTGAGGCTGATGGCTAACGGCCTTTAGATCGCAAAGATTGGGTAAACAGACTTAGCACACTGATTCAACATATTAATTGTTTGTTAACCTTTGCCTAACCTTTAGGAAGCCTCTGAATGTGTGGATTTAAAACCCAGAGTACACTGGAGGTATTCCCATGGCACAGCCCACTTTTGCAAGGTGTTAAAACTCATTAATTTTTCCTGAAGCTGGGCAGGAAAGGGGGGCTTGGGGGAACAAAGCCTACCGAATAGAGAACTAATCAAGCAAATTAATGTATGCAGAAGGCTCTCTCCCAGGCTTGCAGAAATATCCATTTGTTACCTATATAAGCTATAATTACATAAAATGCGCAAGCGATCGCGAGATGGAGTGTGATTTAAGGGTTGAGAGAGCAAACATAATAACAATAGTGTAATACTAATAGCCATCATCACTCTAATAATGGTGGCCCTGGGCTAACGCCCTCATTTAGGGATCTCTGAGCATGTCAGCCACATTAATTAACTCTCTCGCTGTACGGCTGTGGGGGTTGCTCAGAGCCATCACCCCCTCTCCCTTCAGGTGGAGAGGAAGACAGAGTGCTGGGAAGAGGCTGTGGGGTCCCACTCCCCCCTCACTCCCTTGCCCCCAGTGCTGGGCAAGTTCCAAGCTGGAAGGGACCTGCCAGCCCAGTGGCAGGCCCTGGCCTTGGTTCTGTGAATCTTGGCTGAGAAGAATGGATCAGTGATGGTCTTCTAGTAACTGAGTCATTCAGCCATTCGACAAACACTCTTCGGGATAAGAGAAACTCTAAGAGGCCATCAGATCTGTCCTAAGGTCTGCAGCCTTCATACTTTCTCCAAAGACCCTTGCCTGCCCTGTCCTTGAAGCCCTGGAGGAACAGACTGCTGATCCTTTGGACCCCTGGGCATCTCAGTTGTGACATCTGAGGCTGTCTACTTCTCTTCCAATCTGAGTCCCACCCACTGCAATCTAATTTGTATGAGTCCATCCTCCCCAGATGACTTGGGGATGTAAGTCCTCCCTCCAAGGAAGGGAGTTGTATGAGTGCTTAAGACTGTTGTTTCCCCAAAGTTAACTGATATGTAACTAGTTATCATTGAACTGTTTTCACTGAAGATGGACCTCTGGAGTCTGCCCTGTGGGATCTGGCCTCCTGGTCTGTGTAAGAGACTCCAGAATCCTGTCCAGTCAGACATCCATCTTGTCGACAATCCCACTGTTCTGAATGAGCCGGACTAGAGCTTGGGCCACTTCCCTGTGCTGGTGGCACGAGCAGGCCCCTGCAGCCCCTTCCCCTGAAGAAGCATTTTCTTCCCTCCCCCTTGTGCTTGGCCTCTTCCTTCTGCACCTCCACCCACCACCTTCTTTAATCAGCTGCATAAAACCTGTGCAGCCGCTCTCTGGCTGTGTGACTTTGAGCATATTTCTTAGCCTCTTTCTGCCCCGGTCTTGTCTCCTGCAAAACGAAATGTCTGGACCAGATGACTTTCTAGGCTGCTTCCAGGACACAGATTCAGGGGAAGATAACACGTTCTTCCCAGCCTCACAAGGGTCTGCTGTAGTGGCCTCACTGCCTATGGCCTGCCTACTCCCTGCCCCTGGAAGTGAGGCCCCCGCCCTCTTCTGGACAGGGCGGTATGAAGATGCGGGGCTTCTGGGCTCGCACAGAGTCCTCAAAGCAAGCAGCGGCCCACAAGGCCTTCCGGACCAGGAGGCTGAGCAGCCCAGCCCAGCATCCTGCAAACGTCCCCACCCCGGCGTCTCTTCCCACCTTTCTGTCGACTAAGACCTCACTCCACATACCTGTGGAGACTGTACTCTTTGTACAGTCTTGGCTTTTGAGCTGCTCAGCCAGCACCCTGGGTCCCCTCAGGCCTCCCTGAGCAGTCTGGGTCCCTCTGAGGATGACCTTGACGAACAGAAATGATGGGGCGATATCAGCTTCTTAAAGCTCTGCCCTAACTCTTGGCTAGAAGCCAAAACAAACAGCAACAGCCAAGACTGAAAAACTAAAGAGAAAGCAAGAAGAATCCCACCTTACACACGCCACAGAAATGTCCTCTAACAAGTCATGGAAAATGCACCAGCTGGGAGAAAGGGAGCCAGGGGTTAGCTGTGGGAGCTTGGGCAAGTCAGTGGGCCTCCCTTCTTCGTGTTTCTCAGCCAGCTGACTGCAAAGGCTGCCTGCAGCTCCAAGGTCAAGTGGATAATGCAGGAAACTGCAGATTGCCTGCATGTAGCTGCCATTGGCGGAGGACATTCTGTGTGCCAGGCAGTTTGTGGAAGACTTGACTTGTGCCATTTCCCACAATGTGACAACTGCCCTGTTGGCAATAGGCACAATTAGCCTCCTCGATTTATAACCAGGGGCTCAGAGAGCAACTTTCCTTGAGTCACATGCTAGTAAGTGGCGGGGCAGGGATTTGTAGCTAGGCTCCCTGTGGTGGCCGTCTCTTAAATGCCGATTCACTTTGCATTGCTGTCTCAAGCTTGCAGTGTTCACTTGGGCTCAGAATGACCAAATAAAGGCTTGTGCTGCAGGTGGTGGCCTAGACGCAGAAAAAGAAGCAAACTCAGCAGTGTCCTTCCCTAGCAGAGCTCAAGGACTCACAGGGCTGGGTCCTCTGACTCAAGGAAGAGCCCCTTGCTGGCATTTGGAAGTTGCTCTTGCCCAGAGAGCTGGCCAGGCCTTCTTTAGGGCTGACACAGCCTCATACCCCCTGGGCTGCTTCTCTGCTCCTTCACGGGTTCTCTCTGTCCCGTGGTGTGGATGCAGCTCTTCGTGGCTCATTTGCATCCGTTCCTAAAGCTATGGGCTCACCCAGTGTCTGGCCTGGCCTTCTGTTGCTGGCTGCCCTCACATGAAGGTGCCTTCCACCCACCAAATTGCACGGATTTCTTTTCTGAGCTTCCTGGTCCATTCCACTAAGCTTGAAATGTGCTTAGTCCTAGTTGAGATGTGCTGTGAGAAGAAAATACACAGCAAATTTTTGCAGACTTAGTATGAAAAAGGAGAATATAAAATATCTCAATCGTTTTCTAGTAAACATTTTTTTCACTGAGTTATAATCGCCGTTACCACTGTATTAATCTTCGGTATACAACATAATGATTTGATATACATATTTATTGTGAGATGATCACCACAGTAAGTCTAGGTAACATCCATTACCACACAGAGTGACACATTTTTTTTCTTGTGATGAGAACTTTTAAGATCTATTCTCTTAGCAACTTTCAAATATACAGTTCACTATTGTTAATAGTAGACACTATCTATAGACTCGAAAAGGAAATAGTATTTTATATATGTTGGGCTAAATAAGATATATTAGTAAAATTAATTTCACCTGCATCTTTTTCCTTTTCATAGTGTGGCTACAATAAACAATCAATAATAAGACTAGAAAAAACTTTGATCTGAGCCAAATTGAGGACCACAGCCTGGAAGGCAGCTTCCCAGATTACTCTGGGAAACTGCTCCGGAGAAGCATGATTTTCAGCACTGTTTTGTATCTTGTCAGAACAAAGAACATTAAACAAGTCAGGGATACATTTCTTCAAGGTTTCAAAAAAAACAGACCAGCACGTACAGAGCAAGTCAGTATTGCCTTGGCACCTGGGAGGGAAGTCTTATCATCAAAGGAGGACCAGCACGGGCATCCCAGGAAGAGGGGCATTTAATCTGTATTTTTAACGTGGACATTATTTACTTCTGGTCAGTGTGCCTTTTTCTTTAATAATTAAAGCAGATATACAATGTATTTTTTTTTAAAATAAATTTATTTATTTATTTATTTATTTTTGGCTGTGTTGGGTCTTCGTTTCTGTGCGAGGGCTTTCTCTAGTTGCAGCAAGCGGGGGCCACTCTTCATCGCGGTGTGCGGGCCTCTCACTGTCGCGGCCTCTCTTGTTGAGGGGCACAGGCTCCAGACGTGCAGCCTCAGTAGTTGTGGCTCACGGGCCTAGTTGCTCCGCGGCATGTGGGATCTTCCCAGACCAGGGCTCGAACCCGTGTCCCCTGCATTGGCAGGCGGATTCTCAACCACTGCGCCACCAGGGAAGCCCTACAATGTATGTTTGATAGGCCACAAACAGGCTATTTTAGTTAGCATCAAATTCAAGTTAAGTGCAGAAGCCAGAATGACTTTCCTGTATCTTAATATGTGAACATTTCTTTATCACGACTAAATGATTTTAAATCACATGTATGCCTCTCACTGTACTTCTCTTGAACAGTGCTGGCCTAGAGACTCAGAGTCACATTCTGCCTGAGCCAGTTCTCTAGAAGAACTGTTGCCTTTTCTGGATCATTGCCTCTGAATACAGTGGCAATCCTAGGGGCTGCCGTGCATCTCTCTCCCCGTCCACTCCGAGGGGCCTGATGTGAGGAGAGCCAGGGACACACTTGTTTTCTTAGGGGTGAATCGTAGGACTTTCTCCCTGTATTTCACTCAGTCCTTCAACATACTTTTAATAAGCACAAACTATGAGAGTCAACTCCTTCTGTCTGCTCAGTTGATGGCTCTCATGGTGGCTTTTCCAAGATAATATTCTTTTGGGGACAGGAAGACACACTAAATGAGAGTGAAGCCCCTTGAGGACCGTGGACCTAAGTTGCCCTAAAAGCCCTTGAAAAGAGAGGTACCCTGGCTGTCACCTACTTCATCATTACCAAAGGCCAATGGGATCCCTTAGCTAACACTGGCCTGGGGACCCAGCCTTTCAACTCCTGTTGCATCGCTTGAGTTTGGAAGACAGGGGGCTAAGGAGAATCACTGAGACCTGTTGGCCCGGAGACAAAGAGGAAGTCGGTGAACCCTTTTTCCTCAGCTTGGCGATGTCCCCAGCTCCTGGAGACTTTGAGACTTTGCTCAAGAGGCAGTTTGGGCTCCTCTGTTGCTCTCTCCCATCAGAGAAACCTTTGGCTTATGACGCTAACGGCTACTCTCCATTGAGGCTGAGTATGTGACAGGAGCTGAGCTCTTTATGTGTATCTCATCTAAATCTTTCAACAACCCTGAGGGGTAGGTACTGTTACTACCTCCAGTCCCCAGTGGAGAAATGGGATACTTTGCCTGAAGGCAGACACCAAGAGAGAGGCATTGCTGGGACTCTGAAACATGCTTTAAAAACATTGATGTTTGTCAAATTTGTATTTTAATTTTTAAACTATGTGAGTAATACAGATGTTTGCATTATAAAAATTAAAAAGTGAAATGTTAAAGATCTCCTCCCCCACCATTCCTTTTGCCTAAACCCTCCCAAGGTAACCACTGTCTGCATTTACATACATATATTTGCTCATGCACCCACATTTCGGTATCTAGGGTTTTTAAAACAAACGTATATGCTATCATGCTTAGGCATTACTTTTTGACCAGTTCTTTTTTCCTCTTAACAAACAATGTCTTAAAGGTCTTTCCACGTCAGTAGGTATAGATTCCCTTCATTATTTTGAAATAACTGCAGAGTGTCCCATTGCACGGATGAACCACTGATTTCTCTAATGATGGACAGGTAAGGTTGTTTCTCAGGTTTTATGAACGGTGTTGCCATGAACACCCTATGCCTACCACCTTGCATACCTCAGTCATATTGCTGTAGGGTGGACTCCAGGCATTGCTGGGTATGGATATTAGCATTTTGATCAATAGTGACACATGGTTTTTGAAAAAGCCTCCGCGTTAGCGTGTCTGTTTCCCATCTTCACCAGAACTGTGCATCTCCCAGCTTTAGCATTTTCGTCTAATAGGCTCTTGCTAATATTCACTCTCTCTCCTGCCTCATTTTCCTGCCTTAGAAGAACCCTTGAAACGTCATACCTCAAATTTCCTGTTTTCCAGCCATGGTGACCATGCCATAGTCCTAGAGTGGGGTCTGGGTGACAAGGTTTCCCACCATGACATCTGGAGGCATCGCCAGCAGCCACTGTCTAATATTTATCGGGAGCCTGCTGTGTGCTGGGCCCACACAGCAACCCAGACCTTTGGGAAGAAAACATGCGGTGATTTGAAAGGCAGAGATTACTTAATAAAAAGTGACAGCCCCATCAGAAGCCACAGAAGTGCCACTGTTTCCCTGGGCATCTGTATGTTCCCGGTGAAGCAGGTGGGGTTGTGTCCCCCTCTGAGAAGCCCCATTAATACGGCAGCTGGTCTCCTACAGGACGTCTGCGACGGAGCTCATCATTTCTCCGTCTATGAGCAATTAAACTGCACCAGGAAGCCCTATATCTTTATATCACTCCCTAATGACTGGGGTGGGGTGGGGGGTATGGATACAAAGAGCTCACATCGTAGTTAATTGGCAAAGTTATAACCTTTCTTCAGAGGCTAAATGTCCAGTGCATTTCCCATTCCTCTCCCCTTGCTGAGGCCAGAAAACAACTGGCTTTGTCCCTGCTGCGCACTCCTGGAATTAAATGTCATTTGCAAAGGCCATAATTGCTTGAAGAGACGGTCGCTTCTTTTTGTCTTTCTCAGACTCTGATCCTTTTAACCCGGCCCACTCCCACTCCCACTCCCCCGCCCCGCAGACTTTTGTTTCCCGAGTCCCATCCCAGGGCCTGTCAGATTACATTTTTTATTGCATCTAAGACAAAAAGCCATCTGGAGCTCCTGGTCTCCACTGTCAGTGGGCTGCCGTTCCCAGGGTCTCCTGCCAGGCCCCCCGATTAAGAGTCACCCCCCCACCCCGGCCCTCTCTATTTTTCACCCCCTGCCTCCACCCCCTCCTCGGCTCCGGTGCCGGGGTCCCTCGGCTCTGCTACCTTGTCTTGGAGGAACAATGTGGGCTGTCAGCTTGCATTAAGCATACAGGGGAAAGCGCCACAATTTCAGGAGGCTAAAATCTTACAGATTCTTCATTTGCTTCTACGAGCCGGGAGTTTCCGCCCTCGTCGCTAATATACTTACTTTAGGCCTCAGCCATTCCTCTGCTTTCTTCTTAGCCCCAAACCCAAATAGAACGTTAGGGAAGAGCCTTTGTGAGGAAAAGAAGCCAAGGACGCAGCACGGAAACTCATCTCTCCTTGGTTCCAACAAACAGCCCAGCAGGCTGGGGGTGGAGGGGTGGAGGGGTGGGGGGATGAGAAGAAAGACTGTCCATCCCCCTCCCCAGCCGGGACAGGGCCCGGGAATTACATTCGTACTCTAGGACCCGTGTGTTGATCGTGCAGGGTTAGAACCCAGACCCAGGTGACCTGCAGTATCCCAGTGTGCAGGGAAGGGCCCCAAGTGGCATGCAGGAGCCTCTGCTTGTAAGGGTGTCCGCCAGGCAGAAGGAAGGCTTTGCCCTTAGGTGGGATGGGTTGCAGGCATGGCTGCTGGGATGCTCCCGTCAGAGCATCGAAGGCATCAGATGTGTTTGGGGAGGCCGTGAGGCCAGCAGGTAGGAGTTGGGTGTCGCACTTTCACGTCTGAGCTCTGTGCCATGGAAGCCATGAGGCCCCGGGCAACAGGCCTAACTTCTCAGTGTTCTCAGCTATGATGATAATCATTACTACCTCGTGGAGCTGATGTGAAGACTGGATGAGATGCTGGTGAGAGCTTTAAGCAACATGCTTAGCTCATAGTAGATGCTCGATCAACACCGGCTGTGCTCAGTCTTAGAGGGTTACGTACTACGTGATCCCTTTTTTTTTTTAATTTATTTTATTTTATTTTTTGTTTTTTTATTTTTGGCTGCGTTGGGTCTTCATTGCGGCGCGCGGGCTTTCTCTAGTTGTGACGAGCAGGGGCTTCTCTTTGTTGCGGTGCGCTGGCTTCTCTTTGAGGTGGCTTCTCTTGTTGCGGAGCACGGGCTCTAGGTGTGGTCTTCAGTAGTTGTGGCTCTCGGGCTCTAGAGTGCAGGCTCAGTAGTTGTGGCGCATGGGCTTAGTTGCTCCGTGGCATGTGGGATCTTCCCGGACCAGGGCTCGAACCCGTGTCCCCTGCACTGGCAGGCGGATTCTTAACCACTGCGCCACCAGGGAAGCCCCACGTGATCCCTTTTATATGACGTTCTTGAAAAGACAAAACTAGAGCAATGGAGAGCAGATCAGTGGTTGCCAGGGATAGGTTTGGGCAAGGGTGTGACTACGGAGGGGCAACTCCAGGTGGCTTTTGGGCTGAGGGAACTGATGTGTATCCTGATTGTGGTGTGGTTACACAAATTTACACATACCATCAAAATTCATACAAATACACACAGAAAAGTCAATTTTATTGCATGTTAATTTTTTAAAATAAGAAAAATAAAGTGATTAATGATATTGTCTAAAATAAATAAATAAATAAATAAAATTAACTACATAAAAAAACCAAAACAAAAACCACACTAGCTGCCCTGATTCTCTCTAGTTCAGGTTGCAGACTCCAGGCCCATCCTCTCTTGATTCCCACTTAGCGGTGGAATCAATCATCTTTGTACTCCTTGGGTAGATGGTCCTTTGTGGGAACTCTTCCCCAGAGCAAGAAAAATGAGCCAGAGGTCCACTGGGCTGCAGGGCATGTCCCCTCTGGCATGTGTTCTAAGGCCCAGCCCCTCATGCCCGGCCGGATGCTTAGGGAGGCACCTCCAGCTCCTTCCCCTCTGCAGATTGCTTCCGGATGGTGGAAAGTTGCAGAAAGGTCAATAAATCAAAAACAGCGTGCCTGAACCGACACTCAGCCGCTTCTCCAACTTCAGATCCCAGGTCAGCTCTGAGCAGGGTGGAAACTCAGTTAAACACATCCGCCACTGGCCTTTGGATCAGAAGCTCGGACAGAAGCATAAAGTATGAATGTGCTCACTGTTCTCTCCTCTCGTTTGACACGAACCTGAACGTGGCTGTGAGCTGATTCATCCAGCACTTACAAGGGTCTGCACACTAGCTGCTCTGGGAACGCCTGTCCACCGGGGACGGGGGACGGGGGACGCGTCCCTGGCTTCCTGGAAGCAGCAGCTCTGTTTCTGCAGGGAACGCTGTGAGGTGGAAGGGAGTGCCCAGCTCCCAGTGCCTGCATTTTCTGTTTAATTCTCACCAAGTGCTACGAAGTTGGTTTTATTTCACTCTCGAGTAACTGGAGATTCAGAGAGTTTTAGAAACTAGCTCACAGCCTTAGAGGAGTCAAGCTCTGTGTCCAAATCTCTGTCTCTTGCACCAAATACAGGTTCCACGCCACACCGGCGCGCCTAGCAGCCTTTAATTAATCACCTAATAAAGGCAGGCATGATAGCTGTCAAGTTCTGTCAGCAGTTAACGTGTTCAAGTGTTCAATTTTCACAGCTGATCAATGATCCTGACCGTAATGCTCAGTGTCTTTCCCCAAACACCGAAATTACTTTGAGCCTCACCCTCTCACTCATGATCACAAACTGCCCCCGGGAGCAATCCTTTTTAAAAATGAAGCTGGTTGCAAACTTGCAATGGACAAATAGGGCCTGAGTTGTCTCAGAAATCGCTCTGTGATGAACACGGGCTAGGGACTCTCTCTGGTGTTGACGCTGCTGACGTTGTTGAAGGATCTGGGAGCCTGAAGGCTCGGATGGCTTTGCTTTACAACCTTTTATAGGAGAAACTTTTCTTGTTTCCAATGAGGTCACAGTGGGAAACTAAAGTGGTCCGCCCAGGCCTAGGCAGGTGGGAAAATGAGCTGCACCTGTGGGAAGGCTTTTTTTTTTTTTTTTCCCCCTCCCGTGGGCCCCTTGCAGGAAATAAACTTTTCTCCATCCCTGTACCTCAGTTTTTTTGTATGACAAACTAGAATGGTTTCTATGGTTCCTTCCAGATTCAACGTCGTACAATGTTGTGTCTCAATATGAGGCACCTTTGAGGAGGAAATAAAATATGATGACATATAATGATAAATTTTTGAGCACTTGCCATGTGGCAGGCTCTGTTGTATGTCACTTTTAATCTTCACAGCAATCTCCTGAGGTAGGTATTGTTAGCAGTCTTTTGTTTTGTTTTTATCATTTTTGTTTTCTTTTATTGAAGTATAGTTAATTTACAATGTTGTGTTAGTTTCAAGTGTACAGCAAAGTGATTTAATTTTTTATATATATATATTCCTTTTCCGATTCTTCACCCTTATAGGTTATTACAAGATATTGAGCATAGTTCCCTGTACTATACAGTAGGTCCTTGTTGGTTATCTATTTTATATACAGTAGTGTTTATATGTTAATCCCAAACTCCTAATTTATCCCTTACCACCCTCCCACCAATCCCCTTTGGTAACCACAAGTTTGTTTTCTATGTCTGTGAGTCTATTTCTGTTTTGTAAATAAGCTCATTTGTATCTTTTTTTTTTTTTTTTGGCTGTGCCACGTGTCTTCCGGGATCTCAGTCTCCCGACGAGGGATTGCACCCAGGCCACAGCGGTCAAAGTGCCGAATCCTAACCACCAGACCACCATGGAACTCCCTGTATTATTTTTTTTAGATTCCACAAATAAGTGATATCATAGGATATTTGTCTTTCTCTGTCTGACTTACCTCGCTTAATATGATAATCTCTAGGTCCATCCACGTTGCTGCAAATGGCATTATTTCATTCTTTATGGCTGAGTAATATTCCATTGTGTGTGTGTGTATATATACACACACACACACACATATATATATATAATCTGTAGATGGACATTTAGGTTGCTTCCATGTCTTGGCTATTGTAAGCAGTGCTGCCATGAACATTGGGGTGCATATTTCTTTTTAAATTAGAGTTTTATCCAGAAGTGGGATTGCAGGATCATATGGCAACTCTATTTTTAGGTTTTCAAGAAACCTCCATACTGTTTTCCATAGTGGCTGCACCAGTTTACATTCCCACCAACAGTGTAGGAGGGTTCCTTTTTCTCGACACCCTCTCCAGCATTTATTATTTATAGACTTTTTAATGATGGTCATTCTGACTGGTGTGAGGTGATACCTCACTGTAGTTTTGATATGCATTTCTTTAATAATTAGTGATATTGAGCATTTTTTCATGTGCCTGTTGGCCATCTGTATGTCTTCTTTGGAGAAATGTCTATTTAGGTCTTCTGCCATATATCATTCTTATTTTTGAAAATGAAGAAACTGAAGCCCAGAGAAGTTGAGTAACTTGCCCAAGGTCACACAGCTAATACCTGGCAGAACCAGGATTTGAACCAGCTAATTTGGCTCCCAAGCCCCAGTTTTCTGCTGTGGTCAAGTAGATAATACATCCACTTGGCTCACAGCGTTCCCTGGCATCCTGCCCCAGACTTCTTCAGCACCCATGCAGAGAATGCCTCAAAGCTGTTTTTTTGTTTGTTTGTTTGTTTCTTCAGGTAGAAAAATTAAATGATATGGTATCAAAGGTAAAACAACAGTCACTTGGGACTTATCTGATTCAGTCCCTTCTCTGAGTTCAAGGTGAAGTTGTGAGATCTAGGCTCTCTTCTTAATTCCAATCACTTTTATTGCCCTTGAGCGAATGTACCTGCTAATCGGTCCCAAATGTGTTCATATATTCAAATTTGGAGCAGAGAGCACTGGTCTGGGAGTCTGAAGCACCAGGCTCTCGAGCTGGCTCCGCCTCTAACCAGCTGTGTGACCTCGGCAGATTAACAGCCTCTCTGGGCCTCACAATCCTTATTTGCACTGAGGCAAGTAGATTAGACCAGTGTCACAAATCCCAGGCATGGGGTCCAAACTGGACCACCGACAGGTTTTGTTTAGTATGCACAGTGATTGCCAACACTTAAAATAGGGAGTGTAAAAACCCAGGTCTCGGGCTTCCCTGGTGGCGCAGTGGTTGAGAGTCTGCCTGCCAATGCAGGGGACGTGGGTTCGAGCCCTGGTCTGGGAGGATCCCGCATGCCGCGGAGTGGCTGGGCCCGTGAGCCACAATTGCTGAGCCTGTGCGTCTGGAGCCTGTGCTCCGCAACAAGAGAGGCCGCGATAGTGAGAGGCCTGCGCACCGCGATGAAGAGTGGCCCCCACTTGCCACAACTGGGGAAAGCCCTCACACAGAAACGAAGACCCAACACAGCCATAGATAAATAAATAAATAAAAATTAAACTTAAAAAACAAAAAACAAAAAAAAAACCCAGGTCTCCAGAATCTCGTGAATAACTGGAAGATCTGATGGATTTGGACTTCTCTTCCTACAGGGCAACAATGAGTAGGGGTCGGGGCCTTGACACCCTTGGGCAAGCCTGTGTGCCCCCCACGTGGGCTTACACTGAGCGCACTTGCCTGGTTCACATTTCTTCTTGGTTCCTTGAGGCATCTGGGTTTGTAGCCCATGGGTTCCATGTTACCAAGGCCCTGGCCCATCTAACTTGATGTAGGTGTTTCATGTGCTCACCTGTTCTCTACATTTCAAAAGTGCTGGAAAGCACCCCCTTCCCTCACGACCCCTACAGCGGCCACTATGGGTGGGCTATGTAGCTACTGAGTGACTGAGTCTATCACAGAATTGCCACAGAGAAGGGGGAGCTGTGTGCTGGGTGCTGCGGCGCGCTGGTTGTTTCATCTCGTCTTGTTGCTGCTGTTGCCACTGGTAGGCAGAAAGTTAGGAGAAAGCTTGTAAGGCATGTTTTTTTCATTCTTTTTCATCACCAGGCCTCAACTTGAGCCTCCTCTGAAGGGGCACGGATGCCTGGGGAAAGGATGGACTCAAGTGTGGATTTCCAGAATCCCTTTTGGACACATCTCTGCCTGTTCCTTTTGACAAAGCCCTGGCTTTTCAGAGATTAATTGTTGTCAAAAGCAACTTATTTTCTAATCCTTTCAGGCTCCATTTAAAACCTTCTGCTTTATTTTACCTTTTTTGATAAAGTCGCTAAGGTTTAGTTTTTCTTTTTTTTATGGATTTGCCAATGATTGTCCAGTTTGACAAATTGGATTCTTAAAGCTGATTCTTTGAAGAAAAGGATGCAGTGTGACAGGACAAGAAAAAGCTCATCCTCAAATTAGGAGGATAAATAAAAAAATAAAAGCAGCTCCATTCTCTGGCTTCCCTGTGACTCAAAGGGTGTCTCGGCTGTCACTGATAATCTAATCTTGCTATGATAGGTGAGGAACAGGACAATGGTGACCCGGCCAGGCTGTGGGTGTGATAGGCCTCTGATTAATAGCACTGTCCAGTACGCCCCCAGCCCCCAGGAGGATGATTAATGGCATTTGACGTGAACTCTGACCTCCCCCGGCAAGAACAGAGGGAGAAAAGGGTGCTGCTCAGACAGGAGGGTGCGTCCTGCAGAGGCTGATTGATTCCTGAAGGCTTTGTTACTCTGAGGGTGTGTAGGGGTTGTGAGGGTGGCCCAGACACCCTGGCTGCCTGTTCCTGGCCTTTGGCAGCCTCCTTAGCCTAGCAACGTTCACACTTAGCATCTCTCCCGTGGACCAGACTTTTCATTGCCCCCGTGATGCTGCGTCTCAGAAACAATTCCCCGTGAAGCCTTGGCCGACCTCTACTGACCTGTCATTCCCAACCTGTGAGATCATTTTGACCCCTCCCTGACCCAAGTGCCATGAATCAAACCAAGGAGGTTTTCAAAGCCGGGCCTCTAAGCCTTCCTTGGGCTTTCTACTCTATCCTCTGTCCCCCGGATGGGCATAGGGTGTCTTGGAGCTGCTAGGCTTATGGCAAAAAAGTGTTTCTGTGGCTGGCGGGGAGCAGCTGAGATGCCCCAAGATAGAAACCAGAAGGAAGGGGGCGCTGTGTGAGGCGGGTATCCACCTGGCGTCAGGGCCCGGGAGGGGACAACCTGCTTGCCTCTGACGGCTCGACCTTGGCGGTTGTGGGGTCTTTGCTTAGCTCTCGAGGCTCACTCTCCAAGTCACTTCCCCTTATCAGCATGGCCATAAAGAGCCTTAAATATTTCTTTCTTCTTGTTGGCCTTTTCTGGCTTCACTGCTACCTCAACTACCATGTCCTTAGCAGCAACCCCACGTCATGGTCCTACCGAGAGGGACCATTCGGTGTCTAGACCTCAGTGGTAATAATGACCAAATGATTACAGCCAAGAGTAGTGTCGATCCTGAGGTCAACTGAGGGAGTGTCAGGCCAGTGACCACCCGTGAGACGGAGCGTGTCCACCTGTGGGTGTGAACAGGACCTGAAAGCCGGTAAAAGCTCACTCTTCCTGGGAGGCAGCCCTAGCTGTTGGCAGCCTGAGAACAGGGGTTGGACTTCTGACACCACTGGGAGTGGGAGACAGAGACACAGGGACCCCTGACTGGAGAGAGGCCAGGCAGGACTTTGATATAACCCTTACTCTCTGACCGCATGTTTCCAGGCCTCTGGAGGCCTTCCATGGACTAGACGTGGCTTTTAGAACCTCAGCTGATGAAACACACTCTCAGGCGTCCCCGGGGGGTGGTGGCCAACAGGTCAGTGTTGACAGTGCTGTGAATAGACCACACTGTGGAAGTCATGCCTGTGTTTAAATATTTTATGGCCTTTTGGCTTTATTCGATAAGTATGAGTGGGAGATGGACAGAAAGAAGCTACTGCTATGGGGTTCACAAACCTCATTCAACTGGGACAAAGGTGAGCGTTGGTCTGCATCTCTGGGCTGTGGCTCTTCAGCCTCAAAGAGATCGTGCATGCAGAGCCCCTGGGCCTGGCACGTGGAAGTACTACATTAATGGTGGGAATCATTATTTTATTTTATTTGTCAATTATTATTAATAATGTGATACTTCCTGGATAATCATTTGACAGTGTACTCCGTTGTGAAGAAGAATGACAGAATTCAGGAACGTATGTGAAATGCTGAAAAAAGTACTGTTGGAGGAAGAGTAATTAGGAATTTTATAATTTCTTTTTTAGCTGAGAAATGATCTCCTGCATAACATGAAGTCTCTTGTTCAGTTTCTGCCTGTTGGACTCTCACTGGGGTTTTGAGTAATTCATTATGTCAAGAAGTAGAGGGCCACCTGGAATATAAAAGGAGCAGAGCTTCCCTGGGGAAGGAGGAGAAGATGGACCAAGCAGAGCTCCCCTGGGGAAGGAGAAGAAGATGAGCTGCCTGGGCCTCCCCGGCTTCTCCTGGGCTGGCCGCCGTGCAATGTGATGTCTGATGAGTGCACGTTTGTGGAGGGTACAAATGCTCACCCGGGGTTACAGGATCAGAAATGTTGCTGTTCACTCTCCCTCCTTAACTGCCCGGCCTACCGAGTTCACTCCTGCCCTGGCTGGTCCTGACCACCAAGGACTTCCTCCCTCCCTCATCACCACATGGCTGTTTAATAACACAGGCCAGGGCTTCCCTGGTGGCGCAGTGGTTAAGAATCCGCCTGCCAATGCAGGGGACACGGGTTCGAGCCCTGGTCCTGGAAGATCCCACATGCCGCGGAGCAACTAAGCCCATGCGCCACAACTACTGAGCCTGTGCTCTAGAGCCCGTGAGCCACAACTACTGAGCCCACGTGCCACAACTACTGAAGCCCATGCGCCTAGGGCCTGTGCTCTGCAGCAAGAGTAGCCACCGCAATGAGAAGCCCATGCACTGCAGCGCGAGGAGTAACCCCCGCTCGCCGCAACTAGAGAAAAGCCCTCGTGCAGCAATGAAGACCCAACGCAGCCAAAAATAAATAAATAAATAAAATTAAAAAAAAAAAATAACACAGGCCAGTAAATCTGACCAAAGCTTTCCACTAATGCAAGACTAGGGAGAAAGGAGAAAAATCACAGGAGGTGAGAAGACTCACCGTTTCATTTTTCAAGCAGTAAAAAGGAAGCAGCTGTGACATGGGTTAAGTTTCAAAGTCTCATCCAGAAGTTTTCAGGTATTAGGGAGTCTCGGGTTAGCTCTTAAACGTTAAAGGTCGTCAGGATCATCTGGAGGGCTTGTTAAAACACAGACTTCTGGGCCACACCTCCCAGAGGGTCTGAGTCAGAAGGTCTGGGTGTGGCCTGAGAATCTACATTTCTAACAAGTGCCCAGGGGATGCTCATGGCTGCCAGTCTGAAGGCTGAGTATACTTTGAGAACCACTGGATTAGCTAGCTTGGTGGAGAGCATCAGAATGATTTGGGGGCTCTTGTTAAAAATACCAATTTCTAGACCCTTTGCAACAGTCATAATATGTTTGGCTGCAGTTAATAGAATACCAAACAACAGCTGTTTGAGCAAGAAAGACATTTAATCACACATCAAGTAGACCGGAGGTAGGTAATTTGAGTTTGGTGAAGTGACTCAGTGAAGTTATGAAAAATGGAGGCTCTTCTTATCTCATTGTTCATCCTCAGCTGAATTTTCATCCTTAGGTTTTGTGGCCTCATGATTGCTGAACGGCTGTCAGGGTTCCAGCCATCGTGTTTTCATGCAACTGCCTCCAAGGCAGAAGAAGGGACAGCCATCTCTCCCTATCCCTGTTTGTCTCTTTTAGATGTAATACCTTCCCATAACGCTTCTCTTTACAACTCACTGGTGCGAAGTGGGTCACAGGCCCACCTTAAATAAAGGACTTCCAACAGGAAATGGAAGTACCTAATGTAACCAGGTTCACCACCTGGGGCTGGTGAGGGCTTACCTTCCCTGAGCATGTTACTGCTTGATCAAAATAGGATTCTATGACCCAAGGAAGAAAGGAATGTTATTAGGTGGAGACTAACAGTATCTACCCCAGGGTGACTTGTCCCAAATTTCTCAGGACTGTCCTGTTTAAAACTCAAAGTCTGTCATGCCAGGGCAAATCAAGAGGATGGGTCACCCTAACTCCAGTTTCCAAGACCTTCTGAATTAGAATCTCTTGAGGGTGAGATCCAGACCTTAAAACTGATTTTTAACACTCTCCCAGGATGATTATTACATTTGCCAAAGTTTGAGAATCACTGGGCTTAAGTTTCCACGAAGCCCAAACAGGGGACTCAAGGTTGACATATTCCCGGTTAATCTCTGAGCAGGAGGAAATCCCGGATACAGGGATGCGGGTGTGACTTGAGACTGGGAACCCTCATGGGATCAGATTGAACCTCAAGCCTAGAGGGGTCTGGGATCTTCAAATTCCATCCCTAGCCCGCTTCTGTCCCTACCACTAGAAGGGATAGTCTAACTTAGAGGTCCCTGCCCTGGGTGGCCTTGAGCACTGCAGCCACCTCTGTCGGGCCCCTTATCACAAAGCCTGGGATGCTGGATTTGCTAGGTTGTCTCCACGGTGGATCCCAAGTTCTTAGGACAGAAACCCCATCTTAACCTTCTTCTGTCGTGGGCATCTGGTGCCATGCCAGCGCCTCTTAGTCATTCGATAAATGTGTGTTGAACGCATGAACGACTGAATGAGTGGGGATGCTGCACCCTTGAAATAATAGATCAACTCTGGCCGCTCTACGCCGAACCAACCCGTGTAACAGCCCAGTGCTGGGAGCCTAGAAACCTTCTCGCCTCAGCAGTGAGCGGGCAGGACCCTGGGTGGGGGTGAGGGTGAGGTCAAACTCTTCCCCGGTACCCTGGGTGACCGCATCCCATCTCCCTGGCCCAGGCTTCCGGGCTGCCATGGGAAGCGATGTGTGTCCCCACTGTGCGAGGCCCTGGGTACCTTTCTGATGGTTTGAGCTCATTACTCATCATTAGGAGTGCCGGTGTCTGGAGTTTCCCAGGTGATCAAAGCTTCTCTGTCTGAGCAGCCAGGCAGGCCCTGGTGTCTGTCACCAGTAATCCCCCGGCCTCGCCAGGCAGACAGTTAAGTAACCCAGGAAGGAGGGGATTTGGTTTTTAAGCCCACATAATTCAGCTTGACACCCCAACATGTAGGCAGCAGCTCTGGCTCTGTGCAGAGGAAGCGTCCCTGGTTAGACGGGTGGGGGACGCGGCAGGGGCAGCTGTCTTGGCTCGGGGTTGATTTAGCACCAGGGGGCGCCCTCCCTACCCTGCTCTCCCGGGGAGGGCTGCGGGTGGGAGGGAGAATCAGCCGCTCCCCAAGCACCGGCACCCATCACACCTCCTGAAGCTCTGTCTATTCTCCCCAGAGACTCGTCTCCAGATAGCACCCCTGCCTCTTGCTTCCCCAGAACAGGAGCTCCCACTGGGACTCTTTGTGGTCCCTGGTTTCTGGCTGGACTCAGGGTCCAATTTGCCTCCCCAGATCCCTCAACACTCCCCACAGTCTATGTGATGGCACAGAAAATGTGTCACAGGCCTGAACTCCAGAGTCAGACTGCAGCCACCATACTTGTGGAGGTTCTGACATTTTGGTAAATACCACAAATTCCTCCAATGATGGGGGAAAAAAAGCATGCTTAAAGCAATCGCATTTTCTGATTTTAAAAAAACGTTGGGATTCAATATTTTGGCCTATAATTTTTTTGATTTGACCTTTGTACAAAAAAATGTTTGCTCACCGCTGCCCTAAACAGTACAGACCACATTTCCTGTTAACCTAGAAGGCACTGTGAATGGACAAAACTTGAGGAGCTCATTAGTCTGGGAAATGGAAATGGAAAAGGGAACCCTCTTGCACTGTTGGTGGGAATGTAAACTGATGCAACCACTATGGAGAACAGTATGGAGGTTCCTTGAAAAACTAAAAATAGAACTACCATACAGCCCAGCAATCCCACTACTGGGCATATACCCTGAGAAAACCATAATTCAAAAAGAGACATGTACCACAACGTTCATTGCAGCTCTATTTACAATAGCCAGGACATGGAAGCAACCTAAGTGTCCATCGACAGATGAATGGATAAAGGAGATGTGGCACATATATACAATGGAATATTACTCAGTCATAAAAAGAAACGAAATTGAGTTATTTGTAGTGAGGTGGATGGACTTAGAGTCTGTCATACAGAGTGAAGTAAGTCAGAAGGAGAAAAACAAATGCCATATGCTAACACATATATATGGAATCTAAAAAAAAAAAAAAAAAAGGTTCTGAAGAACCTAGGAGCAGGACAGGAATAAAGACACAGACGTAGAGAATGGACTTGAGGACACGGGGAGGGGGAAGGGTAAGCTGGGACAAAGTGAGAGAGTGGCATGGACATATATCACTACCAGATGTAAAATAGTTAGCTAGTGGGAAGCAGCTGCATAGCACAGGGAGATCAGCTCGGTGCTTTGTGACCACCTAGAGGGGTGGGATGGGGAGGGTGGGAGGGAGATGCAAGAGGGAGGAGATATGGGGATATATGTATACGTATAGCTGATTCACTTTGTTATACAGCAGAAGCTAACACAACATTGTAAAGCAATTATACTCCAATAAAGATGTTAAAAAATAATAATAAATAAATAAATAAATGTCCAGGTAACAGCTTCACGATGGGTCATTTAAGAAAATTAGTGTTGAGAATGGGGATAGACTATTCCAACTGGGGTAATGCCGGGCCTTTCCCAGCATGCTCTTGGGGTCACTGTCCTGGGCCTGTGGACTGTGTGAGGTTCTCTTTCTTGCAGATGTTTTGCCCCAGCTAAATTCCATGCCTGGTGGAGGGGTAGATGGTGCAAGGCAAGACAGCACCACACCCAGCCTGCTTTGGAGGGCCCTCCTGGCGCGGTGCTAGCTTCCGGGGCTGGAGAAGGGCCAGCTCCACCGGCTTGGCCCGCCGGCACTGCTCATGTCCAAGGACCGCTCCTGTGTCTTCAGATCCACTCCCACCAGGATGTTTTGCATATTTTAATTAAAGTGCCGCCCTGGGCTGGCAGGGCCTCTGATGGATGGCGCCAGTCCGAGTTGCAGGGCTGCAGTGGTGTGAAACCTGGAATGTGGTGATGTGCTCCTGCTTTGGCTCCTACCTCCGGGGGCTGGTTCATTCGGGTTCCAGGAGGGGAGGCGAACTCAGCAGGCAGTGGGCAGGTGGCTGGCGCATCCAGGGGTGGCCAAGGCGGGGCTCAGGAACGGGAGGAGAGTTCAGGTAGGAAAGCGCCATGGACAGTTTCCGTGGACCAGCTTGCTGGTGGGCTGTGGATGAGCCCAATTCTTGTGGGCACTCCTCATCAGTGCCAAATTATGACAAATGGCTACGGGTACAAGTTGCTGGGTGGCAGCCGCTGCCTCTCGGAGCGAAGCAGGTATTTTTAGCACCGTGCCTTGGGGCTCTGGCTCTGGGTTAATTAATCACGGTGAACAGCACTGAGTTTGGTTCCTGATGCTGGTTCCACCCCCATCCCAGCCTTGTCCCCATTCCCCGGACTGCAATGCCAGCTGCAGAGGTGGCAGTCATGCACGGCTAGAGGAGCCCTTGACAGCCTCCCAGGGCACTGGGGACACCACCCCGTGCCCCTGCGGCTGGGGCCCTGTACCTCCCCCTCCTCTGCACCTCTTCCTGCTTCTCTCCAGTCATCCCAGCCTCTTTTAAATTCTTCTTGCTGTTCCTTTTGAACATCACCCCCAGGCACCCACATCCTCCCTGTCTCAGCCCAAATGTCCTCACCTTGCGAAGGCCCTCCCTGAGCATGCCTTCCCCTGCAGGCTCTCCATCACCTTGTCCTGTTTATTCCCTTCAGAGCACTTAGCACTGGCCAGGATCACCTTATTTCTTTTTTTTTTTTTTTTAATTTTATTTATTTATTTATTAATTTATGGCTGTGTTGAGTCTTCGTTTCTGTGCGAGGGCTTTCTCTATTTGCGGCAAGTGGGGGCCACTCTTCATCGCGGTGCGCGGGCCTCTCACTATCGCGGCCTCTCTTGTTGCGGAGCACAGGCTCCAGACGCACAGGCTCAGCAATTGTGGCTCACGGGCCCAGCCACTCCGCGGCATGCGGGATCCTCCCAGACCAGGGCTCGAACCCACGTCCCCTGCATTGGCAGGCAGATTCTCAACCACTGCGCCACCAGGGAAGCCCGACCTTATTTCTTGATGGCTCCACATTATTGTCTGTCTGCTTCCATTGAAATGCCAGTGGCTTGAGAACAGGGATCTTCTCTCTCTTGTTTGCTATCTTAAATCCCTGTTGCCTAGTTCTGCGTACACAGGGCGGGCACTCAGTGGGCGTCATTGAACACGCAACTGGATGGGTGGCAGGGGGATGGATGGGGCGAAGGCTGGAGGGAAGATCCTCTATGGGTTTGCATTTTAAGGTGCAATGTGTCAAGCTTGTTATTGTCAGCAGGGGCACATCTGGGGAGACACGGTTTGTATAGCAGCATCCTCACCCAGGCCAGCAGCGGGAGGCCCGAGCCCAGGGGATTCTGGGAAAGGAGTGTTGGAAATCGCTGCCCTCTCTGCTTTAGAAATGTCCAACCACATGCTCTTTGGTGTTTTTAGGAAATTTCTCTGAATTCTGTGTTGTTTTTTTTAAATAATTTTTTTCTTGGGGATGGGGACAAACAAGTTTTAAGGGACTTCTAGAAGACTCTTTGCACACTCTGCCTGAAAGCTGACATTGGTGGTTCATTTGGGGGAATTAAGCATGGTCCTTTCACTGTTTTCTCTTCAAATACAACTCCTCTTTGTGGAAGCCACAGCTGGTCGCCTACCCTCCCCATTCTTTTTTTTTTTTTTTTTTTTAAAGATTGATTGATTGATTGCTATGTTGGGTCTTCGTTTCTGTGCTAGGGCTTTCTCTAGTTGTGGCAAGCGGGGGCCATTCTTCATCGCGGTGCGCGGGCCTCTCACTATCGTGGCCTCTCTTGTTGCGGAGCACAGGCTCCAGACGCGCAGGCTCAGTAGTTGTGGCTCACGGGCCTAGTTGCTCCGTGGCATGTGGGATCCTCCCAGACCAGGGCTCGAACCCGTGTCCCCTGCATTAGCAGGCAGATTCTCAACCACTGCGCCAGCAGGGAAGCCCCTCCCCATTCTTGCTTGAGAATGGAACCCCAATTTGGTCCTTGTATTGGGAGGCCTCCGCTTTGGGGAGAGGACCCGTGATTAGTCTGAGCCAACTATGGGAACTCCAGTAGTGCTTGGGTTGGACCGGGGACTGTGAAAGTGGCTTTAACTAACAGGACATGCGAAGCATCGGCGGTTTCACCTCATTTTTAAACAGGTACATGAAGGGGTGCATCTGTGCCATATCCCTCTTCTGCATCCTAAAAAGGATGGAGATTTAGCTCACATGCAGGGGCAGAGGCATGGGGAGAGGCACATGACAGGGGTGGGGCGGGGGCACTGATGCATATGGCAGGGCCCAGCAGCATTGTGCCTGGACCCAGCGGTGACCACCCGGGAAATCCTGAGACATGCCGCTCCGGAGCCCCTCCACGCAGGTCGAATCTGATTCTCAGGGGTGGGGCTTGGATCTCCTCAGGGTTGATACCCTGCTTTCGTCCCCCCTTATTCTGAGACACTGCCGAAATAGACCAGGGGCAGGGAAACCCTCCCGACCGTGGCCCAGAGATACCTGGCTGGGAAACATCAGAGTTCCTTTCTTTTGACGCTGTGAAGGGGACAAATAGATTTGCCTTCTTACTTTCCGAGGATATACGGAAGGAAACTCTGAGGAAAGCACAGGGCTGGACTGTAAAACTTCTGGGAAGAGAGCATTCAGAGCACGTGCACATCCAGTTGCCCCTGCTGAGGGCTCCCTGAAGGTCCAGGGAACCCCAGGCCTGGGGTCTTCAGCTGACAGAGCGTGTATTTGCTCCCGACCTCTGCTGAGGTTCACTTGGAAACGCGGTCCTCCCTGGCCGGCTCTACATGTGGAGAAATGAACTGAGACCTCATTAAAAAGCACCAGGGAAATTGAACAATTGCTATCCTTTCTTAACGGCTACTACTTTTCTTTCATAGCACTGGTTATGGCTTCCACCATTCCCTGTGGGAGATGGACAGAAGAGGCAGATGACAAAGAGGCAGAGAATCTAAGTCAGAGAGAGAGAGAAAGAGAGAGAGACAAACAGAAAAACACTCAAAGAATACAGAAACAAGAAGACAGACACACATTCTTCCTGTCGTTGATTCAAGAAATATTTATTGAGAACCTACTGTGTGCCTGACCCGCACACCCCCCCCCCCCCCCCAATGAATGCACCAGCAGACCGCAGGCTGTTTACATCATCTTCCCAAACCCCATCTGGATCTTAGGTAGCAAATAAGGAGGGTGCTGTTTCCACTCAGGCCAGTAGGTGTCATTATGTCAGAGGAAAAGTCAGGGGAGCTGCAGGATTTGATGGCCACCTAAGAACAGAAATTCTCCTTCATCTAGTTTTCTGAGTGCCATTATGTGCAGGGCACCAGGCAGGGTACATAGGATGAGAAATGCACAGTCCCTGTTCTCATGGAATTTACTGTGCCATCGGGACGTGGAGGGACAAGGCCCTAGGTCACAAAATGAGGGGGAGGCAGTAAGAGCTTCCGGAAAAGTTTAAAGGAAAGACTGTGTGGATATTAGAGCATCAGAGACTTCACATTACGCCCTCTCACATTACAGCAGAGAATAGGCTCAGAGAGGGGAGGTGACTGACCTCTGGTCACACAGCAATTCCATACTCCAGATCTCCTGACTCCTAGAGCAGTGCTCTTTCCACCAACATTGTGTATCAATAACTGGTGTTGCCCGACCTTTGAGACTCAAAATTCCACCTTAGTTTAGCCATGAAGCTCCCTGCAAAATGCCCTCTGCCAGGCCCTCTAGATGGGCCGATCTGCCTGCTGGACAAGGCAGCTTCCCTCCTCACGTGTCCTGTGGTGCGGGAGTTGGCTCTCGACACAGGCTCATGAAGGCTCACCGCGAGCATCTCTGCTCAGAGACACCACCTTGGTAGCTTTTGAGCTAGATTCAACCAGCTGTGATGGGAGTCTTTACACCACGGAAATTAGCAACAGCCATAAATCAGAGCTGCTTCTTTTTTTTCCTCCCGGAGAGTTGCCCCCCACCTGCACACCACTGAATTAGTATCCCCACTTTACAGATAAGGAAACTGAGGCCCAGGGGGATGAGGCAATGTATAAAGAGACACAGCCTGTAGGTGGTAGAGCTGAGACCCAGCCCAGGTGGTTTGATGCTGGAGTGTTCAGAGATGGTACAGCCAATAGGACTGAGAGCCACTTGGGTGTGGAGGGGCCCGGGTTTCTCATGTGGGGCGCTGACGTGGGTGCTGCCCCAGGCTGGTCTCATCAACCTGATAGCAACACTGGAACGGGGACCATTTTGGGAGAAATGATAACTAGTCCAGCTTTGGGTGGATTGAATTTGAGGTACGTTGTTGGAGAGATGTTTAGATTTGGAGGCCAGGAGAGAAGTCTGGGCAAGAGATTGAGATCTGCAGGATGGAGGATTGTTCTTGAACAAACCAGTTTCCTTTCTTACAGTGAACAGGTCAGAAGTGGGAAGTTCACCCTTCTCTATGTTTTTTCTCATCTTTGTCAGCATTCAGGCAGGATCTGGCAGGGCAGGGATGACCACGCTCTCTGGCTCACACTCGTTCCCTGGTGCAGGTGCATAGTGAGTGCTCAGCAGGGACCTGCTGAATAAATGAATGAGCGGCCCGATTTTATCCTGCACATACCGAATCAGCTCTGCTGTGGACCATATATCAAAACCTGAGTACATTTCTTCTAAGATTATCGAGAATTCTGGCGTCATTATAGGAGTGTGGATTTGGAATCAGAAATTGCTTTTCTAGAGATTATCATATTAAGTGAAGTAAATTAGACAGAGAAGGACAGGTATCATATGATATCACTTATATGTGGAATCTAAAAAAATGATACAAATGAACTTATTTACAGAACAGTAATAGACTCACAGACACAGAAAACAAACTTATGGTTACCAAAGGGGATGGTGTGGAGGGGGGAGATAAATTAGGAGTTTGGGATTAACATATGCACATTATTATATATAAAATAGGAAAACAACAAGGACCTACTGTGTAGCACAAGCAACCATACTCAATATCTTATAATAACCTATAATGGAAAAGAATCTGAAAAAAAAAATATATGTATAATTGAATCACTTTGCTGTACAACTGAAACTAACATAACATTGTAAATTAACTATACTTCAATTCAAAAAGAAATTAGTTTTGTTGTTGTTGTTGTTTTTTAGCATTTTAGAGCTAGAAGTGAGATTACACATCATCTCTTACAATGTCCTTGCTTCACTGGTGAGGTACTGAAGCCCAGAGACCCTTCTGAGACCATCCAGGCCCCTTGCTGTGTGGGAGACCACCCGGCCTGGCCTTGCTCTGGCCAGTTTACTTTGGTGTGTCCCTCGGGACAAGGAATGATTGAGCTCTGGTTCTGGAAGGGCAATGAACTGATGGGAATCCACATCTCAGGGTGCACAACTAAATAGTTCTTGAGTAGATGAGCAGACGAAGCCCAGGATAACCAGCAAGGAGGTTACCATATGCAAATGAGTGGATTGTGGCTTTCCTCCTGGTTGGCCGGAGAGGCCCTGATGTCACAATATGCGGGGTTTCTCCACTCCAAAGGATTGTGTCTCTGGCCCAAAACAGATTCACTGACCTGGCTGGTCCCTAGCTCCCTCTCTTTGTCCAAAAGGAGGCGACACTATGGACCCCCTCTATCAGGCCGGCTCCATTCTCATGAAGGTGAACACCTTACAGGGGAAGAAGATGGTGGAGAGCGGCCTCCAATCTGGAGACTTCTCGTTCCCCCAGCCATGGCCCTCCTGCGCCCTGCCGCCAGCCCACCTGGAGATCCTGCAGCAGCAGGTGGCCGGGGTGCAACGGGAGCTGGAGGACTTCAAGAAGGAGGCACTGAGGGCCATCCATGACCTGGAAGACGCCCTCGGCGCGATGAACGGGGCGCTGGCGCAGCAGGAGGAGCAGGCGGCCCGCGTGAAGCAGCGGCTGCGGGAGGAGGAGGACCGGGGCATCGTGCGGAACAAGGTCCTCACCTTCCTGCTGCCCCGCGAGAAGCGGCTCCGGGAGCACTGCAGGCGGCTGGAGTGCCTGCTGCTGGGCCGGAGCTGCGAGGCGCTGGGCATCCCCCAGAAGATCCAGGCCAACTGAGGCCCCTACGGTAGAAGCCACGTTCCTCACCGAGCAGCCGAGTAGAAGATTCTTTTCGATAGAAGGACAGACCCTGAGTTTTGATCGATTTGCTCCCCTTCCCCATTTCCACTGCTTTCCTCCTACCTAAATAACACCTTGCTGAGAGGTGAAAAGACCCGGTGTGTTCTTTCGGTGAAGTTCCGTTCACCCGGCATCACCCAAGAAGGAGGCGCTCCAACACTCAGTCTTTGAATGACACCTGTAACTTTCACCTTTAACTCTTTTCCTGTTTGTAATGGTACTATTGCTCAAATGTATACCATGTTTTTTTAATCTTCTTAAACTGATGGCGTTGAACAGCTTTACCTTCTTTTAATGAGTCGAGGCTCTCGTGGCTTGTTACTTCATGCACGGTCTGCTGAAAGGGGTCGATCATCCGCCCGAGCACTGAGTGGCCTCAGACTACTTTTCTTTTGTGGTTCTCATCCTCGCCTAGTTGGCTTTTCTGCCTGCTTTCATGGTTAGACCGTCATATCTCCCTTTGCCACCTTTGCCCACCTCTACTTCCTCTCTGTTTGGTCTGCAGCCGGGCCAGTGAGATCCACAGAGGGAATTAGGCTCCGAGGGGTGGAGTCAGATGAGCTCAGTGCACTGATGAGGCAACACCTAGAAGGTGGGGCTCTAAAGCCATGAAGCTGATTTTCATGTCTGAGCTGGAATTGTTAGGATGCCCGGCCACTCATCAGGTGATGTACCCACACCATCCCAACTACTCCCACGGGCACCGTTAGAAGCAAGTGTTGTTTCCCTGTTGTGCAGGGTGGATAGCCGACCTCAGGAAGCTAAGTCCTTTCCCCAAGGTCTCCGTGCTTGAAAGTTCAAGTCCAGGTCACCTGTGCTTATTTGCTCTCCTGCTGCCCCCTTGGAACCATATCAGGCTGTCCGTGGACCTGTTCTTCTGGAGGGTTGGGATTGTCACATAGGTGAATTGGGTGCTCCTTAGCTGTCACTGTGCCTTTTGTTTTCAATAAGGCTTTCTGTTTCATCAAGTCATATTTTCTCTCTGGTCCCGCAAAACTCTGCCACACAGCAGTGATTCTCCCCCGAACAGCAGAAGGGAGTGCCTGGAGGCTAGGTCAGCACCTGAGCAGAGTGGGCCTCTGTCTTCCCAGGTCGGGACTTACAGCCTGGGCTGCACCCTCTGAGAGCCCAGCTCAGCTCCAGCCTCCCTCCTCTCTCTTTTACGGAATCTCTCCAAACAAGATTCGAACACCTGCAACGCCCAGGCTGAACTTCATGACCCATTCTTAATGGCGACATCCATCTATCAACCATCTACCCTGAAGGGCTGCATCCCTGCTGTAACTTTAGGTAGTTTCTACTTTGGAAGGTTTAGCTGAAGTGGTAACAATAATGTTAATACTAGTAAGATTATTACCACTACTACTAGTTTATAGTTATCAAGAACATGATATAGTCTAGGCACCAGGCTTGGCCCTTTGGAGGTGGGTACTAGTATAACCTTCACTTTAGGACTTTGAGAAAACCAAAACTCAGAGAGGCTAAGTAACTTGCCCCAGGTCACACATCTGATAAATGATAGAGTTGGTATTTGAACCTAGGAATGTCTAATGTCAGCAGCTGTGCTCTTAACCACTATGTATTATTTTTGGAAGCTAAATACTTCTTGAATAGATAAAATATGAGTGTACTGAAATTGGTGAGGTGAGCTTTGGGAGAAAGGATTGTTTTGGCAGTGGGGTCAGAGGGGGGCAGAATTCCTATACCCTTAAACCTTGTGGGATATGTGTGTGTGTGTGTGTGTGTGTGTGTGTGTTTACAAGTGTATCTGAGAAGGAAAGCTTGATTGGCCAACTATAATAAGAGGTTAAACAATCAGCTGCCCTATGCAGAGGAAAGTGGATCTAATGCTAATTCCTATGGATCTGAATCTCCTGCAAGTTCAGTTTGTAATCATCCTACTCAGAAATGACGGTGTTCATGGGAATTCTGAGAAGAGGGGGAGAAATGCTGCTCGTGATTGGTGCCCACCAAGCCACACCTGGAGCATCTGTGCTTAGGTCTGGCCCAACGTTTTAGAGGGTCCTAGACAGCCCGCAGTGCACCCCAGGCAATCCTGAAGAGGGGGCGTGATCGGAGGACCTGGGGACTTGGCTGAAGAGGTTTGAGAGGACACCTGATTGTGCCCTTCCAAACACAGGAAGGCCTGACGGTGTTTGGGGTTTGTGGGGCTAGTAAATGTCACCTCTCTTGTCCCTGGGAAGGAAGCAGGGAAGCAGTTGAGGGGTAGACACAGGAACCAGGCAAACGGAGACAAAATGTCACCTTTATCGCTGAGAAAGCCGCTTGAGAAGGTGGTTTAAACCCTGTGAGCCACGTGGGCTGGCCTAAGACCTCAGCCCTGAGCCTGATGCGGTCTCCAGGCACAGGTGCATGCAGATGTGGACATCTTCCTGCTACTGTAAGCCAGATAGTGTGACCTCTCTATGAAGAAATAGCTCAAGAAAGAGGAAGGGGAGAGCCGTGCAGGAGCTGACCTTCTTCCCAAATCCACCAACTCAGAAAGTTACTTCCTTTTCCTGGGGAGAGGAGAGGGTGAGGGGAAGGAGAGCCAGGAACACTGCTAGGGTGGAGGTCCCTCCATAATGAAAGAGGAATGGGAAATAATAGTCCCCCTCTTAACAGAAAAGGGTTAGACTGAAGCCATATTGTTCTATAGGGTGGCACTAGCGACAAAGGATGGATGCTGGCAGGAGGCCGATTTCAGCTCTATGTAAGACACAAAAATAACATTGGGTGCTTCCTATGTGTCTGTGCAGTAAAGGGTTGACTCAGCAGGTGTGGGATGTTCAAATCTTGCACATTTCAGGGAGAGATCTAACCCCCTGACCGACTCCTGGGAGATAACCTCTAAGCCCTTGTAATATGCTGCCTGATAAAAAGTGTGTCTGTTTGCCTGGGGCCTTGGGTCACGCCAGATTGTTTATGCTAACAACTGTGATTTTAGGTGGGGACCCTTGGCCAAGCTGTTTCAGTTTGACTTCTGTAGAGACCAGAAACTAAGTAACTAAGGTCAGCGGTGGAGGAGTGTTCCATGCCTAGAGATAAACACCGTAAAATACCTGGACACCAAGACAGGTGAGCTTCCCTGGTCGACACTACTTCATAGTGTTGTCACACATCATTGCTGGGGGATTAAGCATTGTCCACACAACTCCCTCCACTGGGAGAGGACAACTGGAAGCTCGTG
Organism: Balaenoptera borealis; assembly: GCF_965194805.1. Lineage (NCBI taxonomy): Eukaryota > Metazoa > Chordata > Mammalia > Artiodactyla > Balaenopteridae > Balaenoptera > Balaenoptera borealis. The sequence continues at coordinate 35,157,894 of NC_138879.1, read as the reverse complement.
CCTGGTCTCTCCTGAACTCTCCCCTGTGCTCCTCTGATCTTTGCTAATTAAGACTAATCTGCATGCTTTTGCTGTAATGAACCATAGTCATGCGCATAACAGCTTTTCTTAGTCTGTGAGTAGTTCTAGTGAATCACTGAACTTGAGGATGGTCTTGAGGACCCATGATGCAGCGTCAGATGCACTTGACATTTCATCCTTCTTATCCTCACAATAACCTTGTGAGCTAAGCACTATTATCCCCGTGACAGATGAGGAAACTGAGACATGGAGAGGTTAAGTAACTTGCCTAGGAGTACACAGCAAGACTCCAGCGTTCCCTCTCCTGACCACCACCCTACACCAAAGGAAGGGATTGGAGTCAAGGACTGGAAGGTCCCTTGGGGGTGGCCCCAAGGCCCTCCAATTCCAAGGAGGTGAGTCATCCTGGAGTGATGAGGAGGAGGAAGTGCTAGAGGAAGGGACAGGAATCTGGTGGATTTCCTCTTTAGGAGAGCTCAGGTGCGCATATGCCCAGGTTGGGTTAGACAGGTGTCCTACCTGGAGACCGGGTGAAAGCCTAGGTGTCCTTTCATGGTCTCCCTGCTGCAGGGCTTCACGCTTGCTTCTCCTCTATCAAGAGCTTTCAGCTGTAAGCCACAGGGTACCCATACTGACTTCTTTGAGGAGTCTATTTTTTTTACATAAAAGACATCTGAAGTAGATGGCTGGTTCAGTAACTCAACAATGACAGAGCTCTGGGTTGGCATCTCTGTGATCCTCTTTCTTCCCTCCCTCACGCTGCCCTTCGTGGTCACACAAGGATGGCTACAGGAATTCCAAAAATGTGTTATCACTCGATGACTACCAGGGCAGGAAAGAAGTGGCAGAACTTTCCTTGCGAGCCACCTTTTCATCAGAGAGGAAACCCTTTCCCAGAATCCCCCCAGCAGATTTTCTTTGACATCTCTTTGGCCGGTCTTGAGTCCCTTGCCCACCCTAAACCAATTATGAGCAAAGAAGAAAGTGATTGCCACAACTCAGCCCCTGGGCCTGGGCACCTCTGCTCCCCAAGATCCGAACCAAATCAAAGTCCACTGGTGGCACTGGCTCTGGGGGGGTGACCAACCCCAGTTTCCACACCTCAGTCTTACATCTTCAGCTTAATTGATAACAAGGGCCAGGAAGAAGAGAGCTCTGGGGACAGCATGGCTGGGCACAGTCGGACAGCGTGGCTGTCACATTGCTGCCGGAAGCATGGATTTAGGTCTGGGAACCGGGGAGACGGGCTGGATGGAGGTGTGAGTGACACTTCAGTGCTGTGGGTGTAAATCTGCCGCCTTCACTTACCCCACACTCACCTGCCCTGTACCCAGGTTTCCCCCTTGAAGTCAGAGGCTTAAGATGACCCAAAGAGTGCCAGGGAGGTTTTGCAATCTCTCAGTCCCTAAGACGGGCAACCACTGTTAGAGATCCTCATGTCACCGCCTAGGGTGACAAACTAGTCCTGTTTTAACTGGGACTGTCTCTGTTTGAAAACTGAAAGTCTCATATGCCAGGAACCCTCTCAGCCCTGGGCCAACTGGGTTAGTTGGTCACCTTGCGTTAGACATAAGCCACTGTGGGATGAGCCAGGCGAGGCTGTGGATGGGGTGAGGCACAGGAGGCCAGGGCAGGAAACAAAGATGGTGGTGACTGTCTCTGCCAGGTTGGTGCATCTTTGCTTCCTTTTTTAACCAGAGGCGGCAGCAGTCAAGCTTACCCTTGACTTCATTTCTCCTCCCGGCTCTCAGGTCCCTGCCCACCACCTCAAGTTAGCAAGGAGGTTTGAGAGCGAGGCCTTTTCTGAGCAACCTTTGAGATCCTTGTGAGGACAGTTGGGATTCCCGATTAGGCCGCATTTCCCTGTCCTAGTCCTGGAGCACAGAGCACTCCATGCTCGCTTAAAGAGCCCAGGGTCTGTGAGTGTCACCAAGAAGAGGCAGCTTTTTGCAGTTTTGGAAAACGGAGCTCCTCACTCCAGCTCTTCTTCAACAATAAAGTTGAGCAGCCCAGCTGCTCACTTTCTCTGAAATTCTAAAACAAACAGAAGACAAAATAACAGATGGTTTTCTCCCTGCCTATAGCTGCAGTTCTCAAAGGTCTTCTATGAGCTGCAACGCTCTGCTTGCTCCTCCTGAGCAGTCCCAGCAGTCAGAGGGCTGCTGAGATTTTAGACGCGTGGCTCCATCTTTAGGAAAACCCGTAGCAGGCAAGGGAGTCCTCCCCGGGACCCCAGGTCCTGTGTCGGCTGCAAGCTGAGACGCTTGGGTGAGCAGCAAGATGGCAGAGGTGCGGGAAAGCCAAACGCATAGCGCTTGGCTCGGAGAGGTTACCGACCTCAGCTGCCACGCTTCAGTCTTATCTTTTCTATTTACCTGACCCCAGAAGAGAGCTCTGCGGGACAACGTGGCTGGGCAGAGGTGGGCGGTACGGATGAGAAGCAAGAGTTTGGGTCTGGGAATTGACTTCGTGCTAAACGTAGAACGTTGCCTCCTGGTCTGATCCGATCCTCTTAGTAATTCCTGGAGTGGGAAGGGCTGCAAGCTGTGAACATCTTTCCTGACATTCGCCAGGTATCGATCTTCCCTTGTTTCCCCTGGAAAAACAGTTTGGTAGTGTTTCAACCTGTTGAGTTGGCACATAAACCAGTCATTGCACTCCTACAGATAGACCCAAGAGAAGTGAAAACGTATGGCCATACAAAACTTGTCCATGAATGTTCATAGTACTATTCATTATAGCCCCAAAGTGCCACAACACAAACGTCTATCAACTGATGAGTGGTTAAATAAAATGTGGTCTATCCATGTAACAGAATGTTGTTTGGCAATAAGAAAAAAGGAATGAAATACTAACCATGATGCAATATTATGCTTAGTGAAAGAAGCCAGTCACAAGAGGCCACATATTGTATGACATCATTTATATGAAATGTCCAGAAGAAACAAATCTATAGAGACAGAAAGCAGATCAGTGGGAGCCTGAGGCTGTGGGGTTGGAGGAATAGAGTGACTCCTCATGGGTATGAAGTTTCTTTTCGAAGTGACTAAAGTGCCCTAAAATTATTGTACACTTTAAATAGGTGAATTGTATGGGATGTGAATTATATATCAATAAAGCTGTTTAAAAAATAAAGTGCAAGTTCAAATACACAGTGGGAAGAAAAGAAGCAATGCTACCATTTATAGTTCAAATCCCCTTTAATATTGAGAGATATGAATCAAGACTGGACTTATTTTATTTATTTTATTTATTTTGTGTGTGTGTGTGTGGCGCATGGGCTTAGCTGCTCCGTGGCATGTGGGATCTTCCTGCACCAGGGCTCGAACCCGTGTCCCCTTCATTGGCCGGCGGATTCTCAGCCACTGCGCCACCAGGGAAGCCCTGGAATTATTTTAAATTGTTTTGAGTTTATGGACATTCTGGAGCCACATGGGTTCCCAAATTTATTTGGGTTATATATGTGAAAGGTGCCTGGGGCTTCCCTGGTGGCGCAGTGGTTGAGAGTCTGCCTGCTAGTGCAGGGGACACGGGTTCGAGCCCTGGTCTGGGAGGATCCCGCGTGCCGCGGAGCGACTAGGCCCGTGAGCCACAACTACTGAGCCTGCGCGTCTGGAGCCTGTGGTCCGCGGCGGGTGGGGCCGCGGTGGTGAGAGGCCCGCGCACCGCGATGAAGAGTGGCCCCCGCTTGCCGCAGCTGGAGAAGGCCCTCACACAGAAGCGGGGACCCAACACAGCCATAAATAAATAAAAATAAATAAATTAAAAAAAAAAAAAAAAAGCTAAAGGTGCCTGATTCAGAAACTGGCACATAACAGGTGTATCATAGATGATAACTGAATCAAAATGGCAAGTAAGGCACAAAAATGTTGTGATCAATGACCTTGATTGACCTGCACCATCTAAGAAGTCTCAGGAGTGTGGTAGCATATGTAAGACATTCTTTTGTGCCCAACTATATGCTTGATTCCCTTCTCATAGGAGATGGAACAGCTGGAAAGAGATCAAGTCGCAAGCCTCCCTCCCACCTGGAAGACATCTCTGATGGGGTAAAGGGCAGCATCAGGACCATGTTGCCCAAGGTGCTGTTGACAGCTGTCATGTGACTTGTCGTGTGATCTATCACATGACAGGAGGTGGTAAAGTGGTCTTGTGCTCTTCATATGTCTTGTCTCTGGCCTGCCCTCCAGAAGGCTTCACTCTGGTGAGATTTCTTGGTTGACGTCTTGCTCATCTCACCTCTTTCCTTTTGAATTCCTTTCAACAGCAGGAGAGGGTAGTGGACAGGCACGCAGGCTCTGCAGACAAACCAGCCTGGTTTTAATACCGACTCTGCCCCTCAGTTCTGTATGGCATAGGGATGTTCCTTTGCCCCTTGGAGTGCTGTCCAATAGAACTTACTGTGATGATGGAAATGTTTTCTAAGTCTGAGCTGTCAATATTGTTGTCACCAGCCATGACTGACTGGTAAGATTTAGGAACTGGATTTTAAATTTTATTTAATTTTAATCAGCCATATGTGGCCAGTGGCTACAGCCTCAAAGCCTGTTTCCCCATATCTCCCAATGGGATGATGACGTTACCTACCTACTTAGTGGGATTGTTGGGTGAATTAATGGAGGAAACGCAAGTATGGCAGGATAACTGACTGGGATTTTAATTACAATTTGACTCCCCATCCCACAGATGGGTTATGTTCTCTGCCTCAGGGACCCTTGTTTGTGGGGCCCCAAACAGATGTTGCCAGAAACTCAAAAGGGAACCTTGGCATTTGTGCTTGGAAGTGTAGAGCGTGGAGAGAAATCACGCTGCGTCAACTCAGAGTGCAAGGTGATGGAAGCAGGTGCTTCTGAGTGTGGAAGGTGGAGGAGGCCAGCTCCAAGGGAGAGGTCAGATTGAGACTCGGATTTGCTAGTCCACCCCGGCTGTCGGGGAGCTCGGGACCCCCGTCCTCAGGCTGCAGCTGGCTGAGTCTCTCTCTGTCTTCCTTGGGGTCACACTAATAAACACAAACAGGGGCTCCTTTAGGAGACAGCTGGCGTATTGTCGTTCAGGAAAGCAGTCAAGCCAAAGCTCACTGGGGCTGAGGTTTAAAACCAGGGTCCAAGCGGAAATACCACCTTCCTGGACCAGAACCAGTACTCAGAGGAGAGGTTGCAGAGTGTGAAGTTCAGAGCTTGGGAGCAATAGCCCCAGAAACAGAGCGTACTGGGAGTAAGCAGAAAAAGTTTTTGTAGTTCACCCTGGAGAGCCCGCAGGGTGGGGAGTCCTGCTGGCACAGAGTGGACACCTTGACCTTCAGATATCCATCCTCGTAGAAAATGTTCTCAAAGATGCTCTGATGACCTGGGGTGAGAGGGAGACCCAGAAGGCAGCCTTGTCCCTGAGACTCAGAAAAAGGAAAGAAGCTGGTTCTGGTGTCCTTGGCTTGTCTGTCACCATCCCGGATGTTTACCACTCCAGGAAGGGCATGGCCCCATTTTTGGATTTGACAGTTCTGGTGGAGTCAAACCTGTCTCTGCGAAATAAATGAGGTCTCTTCAGGGCAGATCAATATTTAATGTGGGGTTTTAAAAGACCGACTCAGGAAATGAGTTTAAAAGTGGAGAATTTGCCTTAGGTAGCAATTTCTGAAATACAGTGGTATCAGGGGACAGATTATTCAAACTCAAGCCATGGGTAATATAAAAACAGTTGAACAAGCTGAGTTCTGCTTCCTGTGCATCAGTGACTCTGAATCCCCCGGTTTTTTGTGTGCAACTCACAGAGGATTAGTGTCAAATTGGAAGAGACCATCTACTGTGAGAGCATCTACTCCAGGGACAGCCAACTCCCTGGACAGCTGCCTCCACCCTTACCTGTGGCAGACATCACTAATCAACCCCAGGCCTCTTTCTTCTTGAGTTGGATGCAGACTCATATTTTTTCCCTCAACACCACAATCTAGGCAGCCACCATCTATCAGTCAGAGTGCACCTGATGTGAAATTTATTTCCCATCTTTACCTAGTCCAAACTCCTCATTTAGCAGAGGGGAAGCTCAAGGTTACACAGTGAGTTAGTGGCTGATCTAGGAGAAGAGCCCAAGAGAGACTATTTTTCCCTACATGAATGCTTTAGGTGTTGGGGTTCCATCAGGGATCCTTTTATTGACCCTTTGTGAGCAACATGGGGCTTTCCTTGAACATCGTTGAATAGTAGGTTGTAGAGATAAAATTATAAAATTTCAGAGATAGAAAGCGGCTTAAAGATGCTCTCGGGACTTCCCTGGTGGCGCAGGGGTTAAGAATCCACCTGCCATCAAGGAATTCATGGAAAAGACTCTGACAAGTACAGGTTTCTGGTAACTGACTGTACTGCTGAACTGAATGAATAAGCATTTTCAGAACTCTAATGAAAAACTGATGAACTCATAAAAGTGCTAACAAAAGATCAAGATGAAAAAAAAATTAATTACATGGGATTGAGTGAACTGATGAGGATGATTATAATTTTTGTGACTTTCTGTTTGAATTAAAAAAAAAAAAAATCCACCTGCCAAAGCAGGGGACACGGGTTCGAGCCCTGGTCCAGGAAGATCCCACAGGCCACAGAGCAACTAAGCCCGTGCGCCACAACTACTGAGCCCGCGCTCTAGAGCCTGTGAGCCACAACTACTGAGCCCGAGTGCCACAACTACTGAAGCCCACACACCTAGAGCCTGTGCTCTGCAACAAGAGAAGCCTGTGCACCACAGCGAAGAGTAGCCCCCGCTCTCCTCAACTAGAGAAAGCCCATGTGCAGCAATAAAGACCCAACACAGCCAAAAATAAATAAATAAATAAATAAATAAATAAATAAATAGATTTATTAAAAAAAAAAAAAAAGATGCTCTCGTTCTGCTCGTTCCATCATGGGGAAATTAAAACTCAGAGAGGTCAAGTGACTTGCCTAGAGATGCACAGCTGGTTGCTCTTTCCTCTACATCTGTAATATAGCTCTTATTCTGAGGCCTTGGACAAATCACTCAAATGTTTGGGCCTCCATTTTCCTGCGAGAATCTCAGACTTGCAAAAGGTGTTTGTTTTAAGAAATGTGCAGAACCCATTTTTGATACAGTTTGATGTTTACATAGATACCCTCAGGTTTACCTTTCTAATAATATTTTGTTTGGCTGATGCAAAAATTGGTTTGCATGGCCTAAAAAAAAAAGTAACTGGGAATCTAGATTTGTGGTAGGCCACAGAAAGGTCTCTGAAAATCTTTTTAATGATTTTACAGCAGGAAATGATGGTTTCCAAGACAGGGAAGAAATATTCTCTTCCCAGGATGGAGACCCAGGGAGGTGGCTTTGCAGTTCGAGGTTTAACATAACATTCGTGGTCTCCGTTTCCTCATTCATAAAATGGCAATGATGATACCTGTCCTTTTCACATCAGAGGCAGATTGTAAAGCTCAAATGGAATAATGTCTGGGAAGGAGTTTTGAAAAGTAAGGGATTATGTGACAGGCCAAGGGGGTGGAGCTGGCAGATGGAGGTGAGGGTCTCAGGAGTGGGGGTGGGGAGAGTGGAAGAGAAATAAGACCCCACCTTGGCTTCAGAACTCTGGCAAGAATTTCCATGCCCTCATTACACTAGGTGCTCCTGTCAGATTTAAAACAACTTCTGCTTTACTGCCTGAGACACGATATTTCAGGAATGGCAGCCCAAAGAAATGCCACGTTTGAAAAAGGTTGCTTTCCTGAACTTGCCACTGGGTATTATGTTTATGTCACTGTTCTGTTATCCAACTTCAAAATATACATCATATTTATATTGCCTCTGCTGAGCATATATTTTTATTTTATTGCTTACCATGTGGGTGACATTTGGGTATTGAATGTCTGGAGAATTGGACCTGGTTGTTGTTTTTTTATTCTTCCTTTCGTAAGTGCTTGCTCTGATGTATTAATCTTTACAAAAGGAATGAGACAGGGACACATAAGCATTCGCACTCACACACACACACTGATCACATTGCCATTTTATCTCACTTTGCGGGTGCGTGGCTACGTTTATAAGAGCCGACAGATCTGAAATAGGTGTTCTGAACTGATTCGGGTGGGGAGTGATGAAGCCAGCAGCCTCCTGGGGAATTGGTTGAGGGAGGGAGGGAGAGAGAGCCTTTTGGCTCTGTTTGTGAAGGACACACCAGGCAAGAAGCATAGATGGAACCATTGTGAGTCTGAGCTGGAAGGGACCCTGGGGATATATTTATATGTCTATAAAAATACAGACATGTGTTTTATAGTTATTTTATATCTTATATCTCCGTATATCTATCCAGCACCTCACATAATTCCTGATCTTGGACTCAATAAATTGTTATTGAATTAAGGAACAAAAGAATAGTTATTTATTGAGGTTGGACTCTGTGCAAGACACTTTACATGCACTTTCTCTAAGCCTCCCAGCATCCTCACAAAGTAATTGCATTTTCTCCGTTTTAAAAATAAAGGAAACTGGGCTCCTCAAATAGTTAAACACAGAATTGTCATATGACCCAGAAATTCTACTTCTTTTTTGGGTATACACCCAAAGGAATTGAAAACAGATACTCAAAAAAACACACAAAAAACAAAAAACTTCAACATGAATGTCCTAGCAGCACTATTCACAATAACCAAAGGTGGAAAAAACTCACGTGCCCATCAGCGGATGAATGGATAAACAAATTGTGGTCTATCCACACAATGGAATATTATTCAGCTGTAAAAAAATAATGAAGTGCTGATACATGCTACAACACGGGTGAACCTCGAAAACATTATAAATCAAAAAAGCCAGACACAAGAGGTCACATATTCCATTCTATGAAATGTCCAGAATAGGGAAATCTATACAGACATAGAGCAGAGTAGTGGTTCCCAGGGGCTAGAGGCAGGGGTGAATGGGGAGTAACTCCTTAATGAATGTAGGTTTGGCAGGGGAGTAATTAAAATGTTTTGTAACTGGATAGAGGTGATGGTTGCACAAAACTGTGGATGTACTAAATGCCATTGAATTGTTCACTTAAAAATGGTTAATTTTATGTTATGTGAATTTCACCTCAATTTCTAAAAAAGGAAACTCAGCTTAGAGGGTATGGTAGCTGTATCACATTGTCAGCCCTAACTGCTCTCCTCCCTGTGTCCAGGCCATTTGCCCTCTAACTCGACAGGCCTCTTCCATTCTGACTTGGGCTCGACCAAATGATTCTTTGGCTGTGTGACAGCAGCAAACTTAAAGGAGAGGCTTGAAAAACCCACATGTGTTTCCACTCACTCTCTTGGATTTAAACACCAAGAGAACAATCCCGGACTAGCCTTCTGGAGGTGGAGGACGAGGGACCCTGCAGAGTAGAGCTGACTTATCCCAGCCCAGGCCACCCTACGGCAGGCAGCCCCCAGCGCACCTGCCCACTGCCTGCAGACGCACCAGCGACCTCAGCCAAGATTAGCCAAGCCTGGCTCACGTCAGGAAAACTGCCCAGGCTACTTGTAGATTCGTGAGAAATAACAGCTGATTGTTGTTTTAAGCTATTAAGTTTTGAAGTTTTACAGTGATAGCTAACTGCCACAGAGAGGTGACAGGACTTGCCTGAGGTCTCACATCTAGTATGAAAATGTAGAACTGGTTCCAAAGACTGGTTCTAAAGGCACTGCTCCACTCCACTGTCACCTTTATTTTACAAGTTAAGAAAATGAGACTCAGAAAGGTTGAGGGTCGGTGTCGAGAGAGTAAGAACACCTTGAGCATCAGCTGGGGGGTGGGGGGTGGGGGGTGAGAGTCATTCTTCCCTGTCCTTGGCAATGAAGGAACATCACATACAAACCCTCCCAGCCTTCCTCCAAACCCCAACACAATGTCACGGGAAGGTATTGAAATGCTGGTTTGGTTTCCAGTGTGTGTTTCACGTGGCGGCTCGGTGGCTTTCCATCAGTTTCTGCAAGGCTGCTGTCCTGCCCTGCACTGCCGTGGCCACTGCCTTGCTGGTGGAAGAGTGAGAAAGATAGCTTGTCTATGTGTTATTCTTCTCTCCTAAAGCATTGCCCAGGCGCCCTCATGACTCTTCAGGAGACTTAAATTTTGTGAAGCAGTGAGTTGCTAGGATGATGCTTTCTTGACCAGCTGTGGAAACAGGGTCCGGGGGAGGACCTGCCACTCACACAGGCCATACAGTTTCATGGGCCAGGATCAAGATTATTAATGTGGTGCTACTCCCAGACATCCCTTTCTTACCAAGAGGATGATGAAACTATCAGTTTCCTCTCACCCCCTGGAAAAAGGGTTCCTTGTTTCAGGAAGAGAGGCCATGCTGATCTGCACAGTCAAGTGCAAGGGGAGGCAGGGAGAGGAGAGGGGGAGGAGCTCATGGACTTGGGTGAAGGAAGAGCTTTCTCAGGGGGTCGGGTGTGTCACACCTGAGCTGTGGGCTAAGAAAGAAGTAGAAAGGAGGATGAATGGGATTTTGGTAGGTGCTGCTGGGGTCCATGGATGTGAGTCTGCTTTAATGAGTCGGCAATGGCATTTACTGTGCTCTGGGTCAGACAGTGCTCTGAGATTGAGCCACATGAACCCAAACTTTGTACAGGTTACATCCCGCATGGGGCCCAGCCCATTGTGAACTGGAGATGAGAAATGGGAATTCTATCTCCAGTTCATATCCTGGCCATCATCCTGGCCACCAGGGTTTGGAAAGAGGCTTAAGAATATGAGGATCGCCCTCCCACTGCCCGCTTATAGTCACTGGGGCCCTGCCTGTCCACAGGACTCTGTCTGTCCTCTCCTCACTGGTATTCCGAAGCTGAGATCTGAGGTCACCGGGCTCTTAGCAGTTGAGAGAGCTGAAAGAGCCTGGTTTGACCTTGGTGGGGAGGACTGAGCCCTGTGTTCCCTTCTTGCGATGGCTGCTGGGTCACTTTGAGGGTGGGGCTTCTCTGGTCTTAGTCTCTGAGTCTCACCAGCATGGGCGAAGGTCCACGCACACCCCAGGCTGAGCAGAGAAGCCAGAAGTGGGCGCAGAAAGCGCTTTCTCTTTCCTCATCATCATGTCACATATGCTCACCCGGTACCCAACGCCCACACTCCCTCCCCTAAACCTCACACCAGATCTCATACACGCATCAGTCCACATCTCATAGTACGGTCCACACGTGTACCGTGTACCCACACACACCACCAGTCGTACACCACATCAAAGCACAGGCTATACAGATGTACCATACAGCATGTGTCAAATATGCATCCCATCACCCACAAACCACACACACGGCACACCCACACTTCAACACGCTGCCCACAAATGACCCCCACACACGTACCACCTATGAGACACACCCATCACACCCCAAACACACCTCTCACCCCGCGCACACACTTTATACTCCTCCCACCCCGTGCCCCGCACCTACAGTCGCTATCTCTCCCCCACCGCACACACCATCTGCTGTATCCCGTGACACACCCACCCACCCTGTTCGCCTTCTCATTCTAACCAGGCCAGAAACCGAAAGGCATCTCTGTGGTCCTCTCCACGGCAGGAAGCCCCAGCAGGCAAGGTGAGGGTGGAATGCATGCAGGTGAGCAATCGCATGCTTAGGGCATCAGATAGGCACCTGGCTGCAGTGGAACACTTTATGAGCTTGTGGAATTTGTGAAACTTTATTTAAGTCAGATGATCCTCTTCTCCTCCCTGAAAAGTAAGGCCGTGGGTGCAGTGTTGAAGGGGTCACTGTATGGTCAGAGGACTGACAGGTAAGCAGGTTATGACAGAGCCTTTCCAGAGCTCTGGGGGCCCAGGGCTCGCCAGCCATGAGCATCTTCCTGGACAGACCTTGTGGAGACCCAGACACAGAGTGACCTGCATCTGTTCTGGGACGTGTACAGTAGCTCGACGGCCAGGATGCAAAGACAGGGCACTGACAGGTCAGCCTGCTAGGGAAGTTCAATTTCACGGGCGGAGCAAGGTAGTGACGGAGAGGTGGCCTCCACAGCTAAACACTAGGCTTTGACGACAGAGGGACCTGGGTGTGGGTCCTGGCCCTGCCACTCCGTGGTGTTGGGGATTTGGGCTTTTATTTAACTGCATCTCAGTTTCCTCATCTGAGAAGAGGGACAGCAGTAGTACCTACAGTAAAGCGTTGTTCTGAGGACCAAATCTAAATGAGATGACCCACACGCCTGGCACTTATTAAAGACTCCACGAATCTCAGCTGCCATTATCATTCTCACTATTAGTATCATTTTCTTTGGTGTCTGGTCCCTGAGGTGATGGGAGAGGATGAGACCCAAAGCTTAGCAGAGGGGTCAGCCTTGGAGGAGGAAAGAACAGGTGGGAAGGAGAAGAGAGAGGGGGAGGACAGAAGTTATGAGGTGGAGGAGAGGGAGGAGACACGAGAAAAATGGAACTGAGTTGGCGGGTATGGACTGATGGTTCTCAGCCCTGGCTCTTGCTAGAACCAGTGAGGAACTTTAAAAACACCCCCCGGCCCAGGCTGCACGCCAAGAACCCACGTGGGGCTGGGAGGGCCCAGGCACTGGTATTTGGGAGAGCAACCACGATGATTATAATGTGCAGTTAGGATCGAGAGCTCCTGGTGTAGTTTAAGGCTCCGTGTTGGCTTAAGGCGGTCAACCCCATGAAGCCTCTGGTGGGCATTCTCCATGTGTATTTTGGCCTAACATTTGACAGTGTCCTGCCCATGTTTCCCTCCCTGATCTAAGGGATCCATGGAGCAAACTCCAGCTACAGACCCATCCCGTCCCTGGGAGCCCTGTGTCCTTAAATGAGGCGGACTTTGCAGCTGGACAGGCTAAGGGGTGGTAAGTGGGAGCAGATAAGCTGCGTGGACTTGGCCTCCTGCACCTGAAGGTGACCTTGAGCAGGCACGTGACAGCTGGAGGCTTGGGGCCCCTGTGGCAGCGCATGGCCAGGGAAGGACCACAGAAGATGGACCCAGCGGGTACCACAGGTCTCACTCGCCACGCTGCCTGTTGTCCTGGAAGTTCGCCCGAGCTCCTCAGCCTTGGCCTCACCCACCTCACTTGCCGCCTCCCCTGGTCTCGCCTTCTGAGGTGAGTAACGCCGAACTCCCTCAGTCTCTCCGGCACGCTGCGCTGTTTCCCAGCTCCGTGCGTAGGTCACAGCCCTCAGGGCTGCTGAGTTCTCCATCCTCTCAGGCTCAGTCTTGCGGGAAGCCCTCCTGGACCAGCTCTCCTCCCTGGCCCCTGTGCTTCCATAACACCTTTTCTCACCTGCATCTCAGCCTTTTAAACCGTCTCACCTGTGGTGCTCTCATCGGACGATAGGCCCTTCGGAAGAAGTTTCTGGGTTACACTTATGACTTGGTATCCCTGGACCAGACACCTGTAGGCGCTCAGTTAAATTTGTGGAGAGGCAAGCAAGACACACACCTTGGAATGGACGCTGGCATTTGTGTTTTTCCCAAAGTGGTTCCCCCCGCTGCTTCCTGGGCTTGCACACTCTCCGTGGGTGAGAGAGGGGCTTTGGGGACAGCTGTGTGGGCTGCTGGGTGCTTCAGGGTCTCCTGCTTCCGCTCAAGGTGGAGAAGCAGCCCCGCTCTGTTCAGACCATCCAACTCTGCACCCCTTGGGATGCCCGGAAAAGCAACATGGCATCTCGGTGAGTCTACTCTTCCAGCTCACGCTGAATACCGAGCTCTACCCCGGGTGTGCAGCGTGTGGATAAGCCTGCTCTTCCGTCCCGCTGCCCTCCTCCTGCCCCCTCTCCTGTCCCCTTCCCTACAGCACCCCTCACCCCCGAAGCAGCAGTGGCCAGGGTTTGGACATATGAGAACCTGAAACCCGGGTTTGGCGCAAGGTGGGCAGAAGGAAGATGTCAGAGGCCTCGGTCTCCCTGCTGAAGGCCAAGGCTGACCCAGCTGCTCGCCCTGGCAGGGGTATGGTGTCCTTTGTCTCACTGACTGGTGGCCGAGGATGGTGGCTGATACTTACAACTCCCTCCTGCCACCTTACATGGGGGTCAAGAGGAGGGCTGGGTCTGGGCTCTGCCACTGTCATTGTGTGCCCTAGGGCAAGTCCCTTCTCCCATGTCAAAGGAGGGGGCGGGACCCCACGGTTTGAGATGCCATGACTCCCCGAGGAACTGGGACAAGTGTGCCCCCCCGTCCCGCAGGTGGCATCTGGCTGCCTTGCTCAGGGTCTGAGCTACTCCTCTGTGGTGAGTCACATGGCAGGGGAGCGGGCCGGCTGTGCTCCAGTCCCACGCTGGGACAGTCTTGATGGCGGGGACCGGTGAACCCCTAAAGGCTACCATCTCTCTACCTCCCTCTGTTTCCTGGGGTCTCCTCCATAGCCATGTGCGTGGAGTGGCAGAGTTCTGCTCAGAGTGGACAAAACTGCCCCTGTCTCTACCCCTGACCCTGAAGGTAGAGCAGCCTGGTCTGCAGCCCCTGGTGAGCTGCATCAGACTGGCATGTTCTGCTGGGTCTCCACCTTCTCCCGTGAGGCAGACGGTCGCGCACGACAGACCACGTCACTGCCCTAAGGCCCCAGGCCCGGGAGACTCTGCTTTCCCACCATATGACCCTGCCGGGCTCTTCCCAGCATCCCCCACGGCTCCTCCGAGAGCTCCTGCTTTGGGGACAAAGAGGCCGCAGTTCCTTCGGTCTGGCCAAGCTCAGGATGGCAGAGACAGGTGGTAGCCCCCCTCCTGCCTAAACAGATGCAGTCAAGCCTGTCTTTTTTTTTCGTAATCAATGCCCATGACAAATGGGTCTGCGGGGCAGGGAGCCTGCCCCAGGCATTCTGCACTTCAGTTGGGACAACGGAAAGAGCTGGATTCATTAAACTATAATGCACTATCTGAGCATATTTCCCAGTAACTGGATCCTGCAGAAAGGGGGCTGTCAGGACCTTCCCTCTCATTAGGGGAGGTGGCTTAGCCCTTCACCGCAAGCGCAGATGGAGTTGTTCCACAGCCTCCTGGTGTGGCCAGGAGCGGCTCCGTGTGCTCCACTGACCAGAGGGCGAGCGGGGCTCGGCGGTGACAAGGACGGGGTGGCAGCACGTGGTCTTTGCGGGAACATGTGGGTTTCGGCAAACCTTCGCCGCCAGCAGCAGTGTGACTCTGGTCCTCAGTTTCCTTGTCTGGAAAATGGAGTCTGTAACAACTTCCCTTCTGGGCAGTGAGGGATCAACAAGACAAAGAACACGAAACCCTGAGTCAATGCCGGGCAGAGAGAGGGCATTTCGTGAAAGGGGGCCAACACAGCGCAAGGCCTTTCTGTGCACATGGATGGGGAGGGGATAGGAAGCTGTCCCTCTGTCCTCACAACAAGCGACAAGCTGAACAAACCGAAAATCAGCAATGCTTCTTAGAGCCGGCACAGAATTGAGGTCACTGGGCAGACCGCTGCCCCTGAATTGGAAAGAGACAGGTGGACACAGAGAATCACAATTTAGCTACAGAAACCGCTGCGAGGGCCAGGGCTGGGGTAGGAAAACTCTAACTGTAGTTGGCAAATTGCTGGGGGCTCAGTGTGGACAAGCTGGAGAGATAAGAACTCCGGAGGGACCCCACGCTTTTGTGAGCTTTTCCTCTAGGAGCTCTAGCAAGTTCCTATAGTGAAGATTGGAGAAAGGCACCCTGCATCCCTGCTTCCTGAAGGGGGAGGGGAAAAGAAACTATTCTGAGACGCTTTGGAGGACTCTATTCTCAGCAAGTCCTGCCCTTGAGAGAAACCATTCAACCAGAGCCTAACCTGGGGGTTTTATCAGAGCCTGACACACCTGCGAGAAGGGAAAAACTCAACTTTAGCCCACTCTAGCCTTCCTGTCCCACCTAAGGGGGTGAAAAAAGACTGAGAAGTGCTTGTGAAGGTCACAGCCCGGGGGCATAGGTTCACTAAAAAACAGAGACCTGGTCCTGGGGCTACAGAACGCTTCCTCTCGCCCCACACCCGACCACCAGGCCCCTCAGGACCCAGACAAAAGCTCAGTCCCCTCCACCATCCTGACGCAGGGCTCTCAGGTCCATGTACAGATGAGGCCCACAGGGGTTAACGGGTCTGCCAAGGGCCTCCCAACTAGCAAAAGGGGAGGCAGGAATTGGATCCAGTCTTCTCATCCCTGGACCACAGTCCAACAAGGCACTTGCTCTTGCCCTGGAGCACCTTAACCTGAAATTCTTCTCCCTTCCCAAGCCGGGTGGACACCTTGGCCACACAGGTAATCCAAAGCAGCTGGCACCTGTGTGGCTCTAAGCCCCCTGTGGGGAAGCTAGGGGGCTTTGGGCACTGCTGTTGGAAAGAGGTCTGCGTGGTGCTCCCCTGGGTCACATAGGCTCCAGGGAGCTGAGGCCCTGTTCCAAACCCTGTAAGGGCCAAACCCTACTGCATTCTGGATGTCCAACTCGAGACCCAGGGGCCGAGAGATGTGAAGATCTCCCATGAAAGCACAGGGTCTCACAACTCAGCTTCCTGGAGCCAGGCCTGAGCCCACAGCCCCTCCCGCTGTCAGCACTTCATCAGGCCAACCTGGTGGGACAGATGTAAGGACACCCCTCCCCTGGGACCCAATGCCCACAGCTGATCCTGCCAGGGCTCAGGGACAGCCTTTCTCCATGATGTGGGAGATGACCTTTGTTGAGTGTTTCTGGAAACAATTTGTGTTTCCTGGCAGAGGTGAGGGGAAAGAACTCCAGATCTTCCATCTACTTATGTGGGGATGAGAGTAAGGAGAGAGCCTGGGGGTTAGGAGGACAGGCCCTGCTGCTGGGCAATCTGGATTCAGGTCCTGTTCCAGCTGTGTGACCTTGAACAAGCTCTCTAGTCTTGGTTTTTCCTTATGAAGAGTGAGAATAACAATGATAAACAATTCATGGGGACAGCTGTGCAGATCAAGGCGGGTGGTTGACAGAGCCTTAGGTCCTGGCACCAGGAGGTGATACACAAGTGTTAGTATTACTAGGGCTGGGACCCTTCTTTTCTGGGACATCATCAAATAGTCAGAGAAGAGTCCACGATAAAGCGATGCCCCTGGGTCTCCCTGTCTCACTGACTGTCTGCTGGGTGACATTGAGCCAGTCACTTGGCCTTGCTGGGATGAGCTTCTCCATCTGTGAGATGCCTGTCCCATCCCATCGCAGGAGTGAGCTCATTGGCCGGGCCCGGCGGGGGGCAGGGGAGCAGGCTGAGCCCTCGGGAGGCACCACACGGCCACAATTCAAGATATTGTGGTTTGTGAGCCTGAAATTTCCTGACAGACAGAATGAGCCATCTGAAGCGAGAGTTTCATTTCCGTTGCTGTCCGGCTCGGCCATCTCCTGGGGAAGGCGCGTGAGTGACAAGCTATAATTAAAGCCTCAGCTTCAGTCTGAGTGGGAGAAGGACAGTCTTTTGGTCAAGCCCATGGTGAGGACAGACCTTTCCACCTGCATGTCTCTGGGGCCTTCTCCCCGGTTGCTCTGTCTGTCTGCTGGAGCAGGCCGCCCCGTCCTCACGACCTTTACTGACCTGGCAGGAGTTCCCCACATTCTCGGGTTCATCTGCCCATCTGCCTGGTTCCCTGAGAAGCCTGTGGAGCCGTGGAGCCGCTCTGGAACCCTGCGGAGGCCTTTGTGTGGAGATCCGAGGGGGCCACCTGCCTGGGGAAGGGGCGCGTGGGCGACCAGCAGCGGGGACGGCAAGGCCTGGGTCTGGGGACAGGATTGCTCTCTCTGGGTCCTGTCTGTCTGCGGCCATGCCTTGTGCAGGGTGGGTGTGCCATTAGCCAGAGGGCTCCTGCTCCACCCAGAAGCCCCTGGCAGCCAGGGTGCCTGTCCAACCAGCCCTGCCTGCCCCTAGGTGCGTCTGGCCTGAGATTTCTTTTCCTCCGGGCACCTCCCCCTTGGCAGTGTTTTTCTCTCTCTCTGGACTCCTGATCTTTCATTTGTTCAACATGTTTTTATTAGGGACCTGCGCTATGCCCCCTGAAATACAGCATGAACAAGACAGACGCTTCCCCCAGCTTCTGGAGGGGAGAGAGCTCTCAGTGGACAGGGGAGGGCAGCTCAGGGCCCACCCAGAAGCCCCACACAAACCCAGATCTCCCCCGAGCCTGCTGGGTGACGGGAGCAGGGCTGTCTGCTCCCCACACGCAAGCACGCGGCTCTGTAGACGCGCTTCCTGCTCCGGGACCTACCCACGGAGCCCCACCTTCCGCCCAGGGAGAGAATTTTCTTCTCTCTCCCCAGCCTGGGCCAGACTGTCGAGGCCAATGGGTCATGATCCTATCCACGTTCTCCTCCCCAGGCCATCTTGACCGGTGGCCTGTTTCTTCTAGCTGTGATTTCTCTGGCTGTTCCTTCACAAGGAAACGGTTCCTGTTTTACACTGAGGGCCTGGGGTATCAAACAAGGAAGGCTGGGGAGGTGGCCCTGGCCTCCCTGCCTTGGGTATATTCTTTTCCTGCAGACTTATTTATTTGTTGCACATGTTCTCTTGTGCTTTTTTTCATGCATTTGTAGTCACCTCATGAAACCAGAGCGTCCTCCAAAAGCAGAAACTCTTCCTTCCACTTCTTTAGGGTCCCTTCCTGAATAGCACACGGGTTAGGGGACAAGTACCAGATGTGGGCTTGATTCTGCACCGAGTGGTCGCCAGCCCCGCTGGGTCCTCACCACCCACCCCACCTGCTCTCAGGAGCTGACAGCTACAAACCGCATCACCCTCTGGCCCGCTGTCTCATCCTTCGGTTCAGCCGTCGGAGACACTGCGGGGACACTTGGAGGGAGGGCTCAGGGCGCTTATTCGCCCAGCTCCCTCCTTGAAGGGCAGTGAGGGGCAGTGGCTGGTCACTGCTGCTGTCAGCACGTCCTGTTCCCTGGACCCCGCTCTCCCAAGACTCCAATAGCACAGGCCCCTAGAGGCCTAGGTGTGCCCACAGCTGCTGACATCAGTGTACAAGTTTCCTGGGGCTGCAGTAACAAAACAGCACAGACCAGGTGGCTTAAAACAATAGAAATGTATTCTCCCACATTTCTGGAGGCTAGAAGTTCAAAATTAAAGTGATGGCAGGGAGGAGCTCCTTCTGAAGCCCGTGGAGGAGAATCCGTTCTTCCCTCTTCCCGGCTTCTGGCGGCTGGTTGGCGACCTGGCGCTCCTCCGCACTCCTCGGCTCGCAGCGTATGCAGCACTTCAGTCTCTGCCTTCCTGGTCACAGGGCGTTGTCCCCTTACATCTCTGTGTCTCTCTTCTTCATATAAGGACAACTGTCACTTTGGATTAAGCCCACCCTTCTCCAGGGTAATCTCATCTTTGCTAATTACATCTGCAATGACCCTATTTCCAAATAAGGTCACATTCTGAGGTACTGGGGGCCAGGGCTTCAACAAATCATCTCTGAGGGACACAGTTCAACCCATAACACTCGGGGTTGCTTCCTAGTCCACTGTCGGTTCCCTTAGCTCTGCCCCTAGCCTGTTAAAGAATCCTTTCGTTGAACCTTCTTCATTTACCCCTTTGAGTGTGCGATTCCTGCTCTGAATTGGATCTTGGACCCTTAAGATCTGTGTGACCTTGGGCAAGACACTTAACCTCTCTGAGGTTCCTTCACTTCTAAAACGGAAATAATTTTCATACCTTCCCTACCTAATTCACTGAGTTGCTGAAAGCTCTTTGTAAACCAAAGAGGCCCATAGCACTGACGGGAATCATTATCATTCTGTGGGTGTTGCAAGGTACGGCTAGGAAAGGGCCATGTCTAGATTGTTCTCTTTAATCTGCACGGAACCTAGCACCACGTACCAATACATGCTGAATAAACGCTTCTTTTTTAAAATTAATTAATTAATTATATATTTTTGGCTGCGTTGGGTCTTCGTTGCTGCGCGCGGGCTTTCTCTAGTTGCGGCGAGTGGGAGCTACTCTTCGTTGCGGTGCACGTGCTTCTCATTGCGGTGGCTTCTCTTGTTGCGGAGCACAGGCTCTAGGCGCAAGGGCTTCAGTAGTTGTGGTATGCGGGCTCAATAGTTGTGGCGCTTGGGCTTAGTTGCTCTGCGGCATGTGGGATCTTCCCAGACCAGGGCTCGAACCCGTGTCCCCTGCATTGGCAGGCAGATTCTTAACCACTGCACCACCAGGGAAGTCCCAATAAACACTTCTTGATGTTGTTGATGACATATCTTGTGCATCCTGGCCTGGTGTTGAGAGGCTGAACACTGAACTGCTCCCTGGAATACAATTCATCCAGGGCCAGTTTCTTAGAGTCCTTTTGATTTGGACTTCAGCTGAACCCTGACATCATAGACTCCTCCGTCACCAGTCCTTGGAGAAGCCAGCATCTCGCTGAGTGGAGCCCTTACTTTTAGTGTGACAGCTATTTTTTCTGGGCCGCAGGGGAACAGAGATATTTTAAGATGAGTGTGTCAGCTGGGGTCAGTTTCCGCTCGGCTATCACTCGTGCTGTCAGGAGGAGAGCGGTCTCAGCTGTCCGGCGGGAGCCCATCAATCACTCCCGACAGTCCTTAATCAGACAAAGGAGCCCACACCATGGTGTTTCAGAGGGGGAGACTGTATTATTGTTCACACTCAACAAATAATTTTGGACAGGAGTTTTAAGCCCGCAAATAAGATCCCTTGTATCCTTCAAGCGTTTGGATCTTTAAGGTGTTGGATGGCCTTCCTCTCAGGTTTGAGTGTCTCCCATTTCTCTTTCAGCACAACCCTCCTCTTCTTTCCCAAAGCTACTTTCATTCATTCATTCATTCATTCATTCAACAAACATTCATTGAGACCTCTGTGTGCCAGGACTCTGCCGGGTGAAGGGGATAGTCCTGTAGAGGGGAGAGGCTTATAAGTGAAGAATTCCAAAGCCACGTGAGAAGCACTTGCGCTCAGGAGGTCCATCGTGCTGAGGAACCCGGAAGGAGGTGTGACCAGCTCTCCCGGGGTAGATGGAGAGCAAAGGCTCACAGGGAGAGCAGCTCAGCTGGGCTCCAAGGACTTCTGCAGGGGGATCGGCGAGCAAGGACATTCAAGAAGATGTGACAGCAAACTTATGGACTTGGAAGGGGACACTGGGGTTCTGAGTGGCTTGATAGGTGTGGCGTGGAGGGGAGAGGGGAGGTAGGCGAGGGTTTGACCCTGAAGAAGCTGATAAACTTGACAGGGTAGAAGCTCCACCAAGGCGAGCATCTTGTCTGCCTTGCTCGCCTCTGTTTCCCCTGCACCTAGAACAGTGCCTGCACATGGGAGACATCCAGTAAATACTCACTGAATAAAGGAAGGAAATGAGAGTGCCTGGCAAGGAGGCTGATGCTGAACCAGTCCCTCCGTTACCCCACCTTGATCTCACCATTCTGCAGGGTAAACATCCACCAAGAGTCCCATCAGCCATTCACTAAAATTCATTTTTCTCTGGCTGGTACTCAAGACCTTACTTATTCTATCTCCCATCACCTTCTGCAACTGTGTATTCTAAGAAGGGAGTTGGTAAACCATGGACAGCCGGCCAAATCTGGCCCACCGCCTGCTTTTGTAAATACTTTTTATTGAAACACAGCCGTGCGCATTGGTTTGCATATTGTCTGTGGCTGCTTTCCCTCTACAAGGCAGAGCTGAGCAATTGCAACAGTGACCTTATGGCCCGCAAAACTGAAAATGTTTACTATTTGACCCTTTATAAGGAAAGTTTGTGGATACCTGTGCTAAGTCTTTGGCCCTAGCACCTTGAACACAGCAGATGCTCAATACATAGCTGTTGAATGAATGAATGAATAAGGGAGCGAAGGACTAGTTTACTGAGTGAGCTCACCCTGGCACGGTCACCCTGTCCTTTGGCTGACACCCTGCCCTGCACGTTGTTGTCACCTCCCAGGCCTGGGCACAGCACCACCTGGGGATCTTTCAGCAAGATAGAGCGGAAGGGGCAGGCTGGATGCGTCCCTCCAAGCCACTCTCGTGCACGCGGCCAGGACAGACGATCCCAGGGGCTTCATTCAGATGTGATTGCTGCGGAAGGCTCCAGGGCCAGGGCAGCCATGAAGTGATGGGAAAGGCTGGGGTATTGTTCAGGACTCTGAGTTACGGCTGAGCTTAGGAAAACAGGGACCCTATCAGGGAGGAAGCAGAGGGCAGTTTCCAGCTCTGAAGAAATGCAGGACGTGGGGCAAATCCAGAGTAGAGGAGGCCATGACTCCCTTTCCCTCTGCCCATCACTCCCTCATCTCTGCTCTAGAGTCCACCTGCTTCTTTCTCTCCTTTGGCAGACAGGCTTGCTTCACATGGCAGGGCCACCACTAGTCCTAGGTTCCAGCTTTCCTGTTTTGTAATCCAAAGGCAGGGGTCTCTCCGCATAAACTCTATTAGAACAGTTTTGGGGAAGGACCCTGACTGGTCAGATTGGGGTCACAGGTGCCCATCCCTGAGCCAATCCCTGTAGAGGCTGGAGTGTTCTGATTGGCCAGGCCTGGGTCACATGCTCATCCTCCAACTGTGGGTGGGATCTATTATCAAAGGAAAGGGGCTGGTGCAAGCAAGCTAGGAAGCAAAACAGATGTTCATCAGCAGGTAGCAGTGCCCCAGCAAGTGACGCAGAGTCCTGCCTGCAGAGCTGGGGCACCAACAGAGGGAGGAAGTGCCTTAGAAACAAGCAGAAGCCCTGCGAAGTCGGCAGACAAGGTCAGCTTCCTATCAGCAGCTCCAGTGACATTGCTGTATTCTAGAACCTGGAGCTGGAGTTGCCTAACTCTCTCCTGCTTCCAGTTAGGATTGGTCCTGGGAACAGAGGGAGGACTGAGCCTGCAGGCCTGGAAGAACCAATGGGCTTGGCTGAATGTGTGGGTGGGTGGGTGGCGGAGGGGATGTTGCAGGAGCTGGGAACCAGGCCAGGTTGGGAACAGATCCTGCCACTCATCAAGCCCAGCTCACATCTCCTTCCTCCAAGCCGCCCTCTCTGACCTTCCTCCCTGGAAAGGCTCTGCTCCACTTCTGACCTCCCACAGAGCACTGGTTCTTTTTCCCCGCTGGGTACTTACAATTCCCTGCCCTAGATTGTTCACTGGCTCGCTGTCAGGGTCTCACTCCAACTGGAGAGAGAAGATACCAGACACTTGGTCTTCTACTTGTTTATTTCCCTGGAAGGCTCTAGCACTACCCCATGTGCATAACGTAGAATCCAAGAATTTTGGATTTGGAAGGAACCCTGGTCAGCTGTTCTGACCTGCCACCCAGTGAGGACGTCTCTCCCTGACCTCTCTGTCTGGCAGCTACTTCCACACTGTTTGGGCACCTCCGGCGATGGGGAGCTCTCTCTTCTACCAGACACATGTCCCATGGAGGACAACTCTGAGTCCACCAAACTGGTATCTGCCTCTGGTTCTGGCTCTGCATCCTGAAGGATCTCAGAAAAAAATCAAGTTGCTTTTCTAAATTGTAGGCTTTCAGATATTTGAAGAACATTATGTTACTTTCCTCCCATGGCTTTTCTCCAGGCAAACTCCCCAAGTCGCTGTCATTTTTGTCAGCATCACACTCCAAATGTGATCTTGCTAGGGCCCATAGAGGGGGACTTACCTGGTCTCATGCATTCATCAGGATACTTATAGGTAGGACACAACAGAAAACCCAAACAGAAGGGGCTTGAACAATTAGGGAAATTGGTTATCTCCTCAGGAGAAGTGCCAAGGTGGGCTGGTTTTGAATAGCTCAATGCCTCAATAGTCATTAATGACTGCCGGCATTTCCATTTCTCCACCTTATATCCTCCACATTTGGCTGGTCCTCTAATGCCAGTTTCCTCAAGGTGCCCAGAGGGCTGCTACAGTTCCAGGCCTCACATGCTAACAACTCTAAGAGGCAGAAGAGGGACAGGAGCAGCTATTTCTAGGGATTCTTTTTAAGAAAGAGGAAAACTTGGGAATTCCCTGGCAGTCCAGTGGTTAAGACTCCCCGCTTCCACTGCAGGGGGCCCGGGTTCAATCCCTGGTCGGGGAACTAGGATCCCACAAGCCACGTGGCACAGCCCAAAATAAAAGAGGAAAACTTTACCAAACACTCCCCCATTTTCCAAACCAAAACTGATAAGGAGAAAGGAATCTGTGATTAGTTCAGATTAATCAAGATTTACCCCCTGGGGCAGGGAAAGGATAAAGCATTAGCTCTGGAGATAGGAAGACCTGAATTCAAATTCTGTCTCCATCACTTTGTAGCTTATTTCCAGCAGCTTACTATGAATCACTTAATAGCTTGATATGAACCATTCAATCACTTAATAACATTACCAATCCTCAGTTTCCTCATCTGTTAAATGGGATAGTGCCTGCCCCATAGAAATGTATGCGAGCATTTAAAGCGTTGAGTACAGTTCCTGGTACACCAGTAAAGGCTATTTCCTTTTCTTTCTTCCTTCCCTTGACCTGACCACTAACCATGCTATGCTGGCCCCTACCTAGCTGTCTTTTCTGCTTTTAAGCCCTGTTTCTCACATCTGATATTTATGAAACCTTTATTTTTTTAAAACCTAAATGCAGGAATTTACATTTATCCCTTTTACATGTTTTCAGCCCATTATTTCAACCTGTCAAGATATTTTTGAATCTCGATTCTGCCATTCTTTCTATTAACAATCCCTTTGGTTTTGTGTCAACTGCAAATTTGATAAGCGCATTTTCTGTTCTGCTTCATCCAAGTTGCTGAGGAAGGGGCTGAGGCGGACAAGGTCAAGGGCTGAGCCTTGGGGTATTGTTGGAGATGTCTGCCGGCTGGCACCAGGGCCCCATAGCTGTTTTTGCAGCGCCCGTGCCGGCAGGCAGGCCACACTCCGCCTTCTTGTTCAGGACCTCAGAGGCTTTGACGGATGTCTTCCTTGAGTCACCACACCATGCCCTTTGTCAGTGGCACCCCTGGCCCCGATCCGTGTCCCCTCAGAATAGGAATTCAGTCGGGCATGCCTCATCTTTGATGAACTCACGCCGGCTCCTAGGGATTGTTTTTGCCTTTTCTGTGAGTCCTCACACTTAGGAATTTGCCAGGGATCGTTATCAGACTTGCCAGCCTGTTGTTACTGGCATTTAATGTTTTGTTTTGTTCGAAAAATCAGGACATGGGCTGACTCTCAATAGTCCGGCATTTCTTCACTCTATAATCCCTCAAAACGCCTGCTGGGGTTCTGTACTTAAACCTGAGGCTCTTGTTAAGGAACAATGTGTCTAGAGATCTGAGCCTCCTGAGAGACCAGAGCCACTCTGGCTTTACACAGGTTGGGGCCAATTTTCTCTCTTCCCTCCCCTCCCCTCCCCTCCCCTCCCCTCCCCCTCCTTCCCTCCCTCCCTCCCTTCCTCTCTTTCTCTTCTTTTTTTCATTCTTTCTCCTTTCTTTCTCTACCTTCCTTTCTTTCTTTTTCTCCCTCTCCCCCACTTTTTATTTCTTGAAATAAAAATGTTTAGATTTTTTCCAATATAATATCGTAAATACATATTCTTTGTTAGAGCATTGGGAAAATATCCACCTCCAAGACACCACCCGGTTTACAATTTAGTGTACTCTCTTCCCATTTTCTAGGCATAGTCTGTTTTAGTTAGTTGTAAATATATGATAATATAGTTCAAATATATCTTATAAATATTCTGAAATATATGACAGTTTTTCTAATGTAAAGGTAATACGTGAAAAAGTAGAACATGTTCATAATAGAAAACGTGGACTATGTAAGCAGGTTTGAGTCCTGTTATTTTGTTTTTTACTTAACATGCATGTTAACATGCATGTTTTTTACTCAGCATGCATTTTCCAGGATTTTACAAACTCTGGAGGGGTTTTGATGACTTTGTAAGAGTCCATAGGTTAGATGCTCCCTAGGTGCTTAAATAGTCTACCCCGTCCTCCTTCAACTCGTTTTCAGTTTTTCATTAAACACCGCTGAACTGAACATCTTTGCACACACCCCCTTTTCTCCATTTCTGATTACTTTCTTTACACAGAATTCCAGGAATGAGTCAATTCTCTCTTAACTGTGTTTGTCAGACCTTTTGGGTCTGAATACCCTCCTCTATGATAGGAGCAAAATAGAAAGTTGAGATGTTCTGCTTTCTCCTTACCGACCAGTCCCATCACGCCATCTGCTCTGGGTGGCAGATTCTTCTCGCTCCCGATGAAGCTCATGTGGGTAATATATTTTACATGTTGTCAAGCTTCCCGACTGGAGTCTTCCCTCGTCCTACTGATTTTATCCTCTACGAAGACCAGTCTAAATATTAAATAGGTCTTGTGAAGGCAGACTCCGTCCTTTACCTGTTCATTGCCAAAATTCTTTTGCCAGAGGAATTTCAAAAGAAATTTTCAAAGGATAACAAAAATCTCACAGAGGTTTCCAGAGAAGGCTTGGGGAGATGAAAGATAATTGGAGGCCTCTCTAGCTCTGGATTTTGTCACCTTAGGGTAAGTGTACGCCTTTCTGTGATTCCAACTCCCTCAAGGCCGACACTTCTGACAGCTAGGCTAGGCCCCGCCCTTGGCAACTCCATCAAGAAAGGGCTGAAATTTTACTCTCTGTTCCTACAAGTTTGGCTTTTTAAAATTCTGCATATGTGATATCACACAGTACTTGTCTTTCTCTGACTTGTTTCACTTAGCATAATGCCTTCAAGATCCATCCATGTTGTTGCAAATGGCAGGATTTCCTTCTTTCTTATGTCTGAATATTATATGTATATATATATATATATATATCTCCATATATATAATATATGTATCTCACATCTTCTTTATCGGGTGTTGGTGGAAATGGGGACACGTTGGTCAAAGAGCATAAACTTCCAGTTAGAAGATGAATAAGTTCTGGGGATCTAATGTACAACATGGTGATTATAGTTAACAATATTGTACTATATACTTGGAAGCTGCTAAGAGAGTAGACCTTAAATGCTCTCACCACAAAAGAAAAATCTTAATTATGTGACATGATGGAAGTATTAGCCAGCACTACGGTGGTAATCATACTGCCATACACAAGTGTATCAAATCAACACATTGTACACCTTAAAATTACACAATGTTATATGTCAATTGTATCTCAGCAAAGCTGGGAGAAAAAGAAAGGGCTGAAATTATTTGCTCTTCCGCTTTAGGATAGAATCATAGGATAGCGAAGAGTGGTCAGGAGAACCCTCCTGGCGGAGCTGGTCCAGACCACCTCGGTGACGGGGAAGACACAGCTCAGCTGCGGAGTGTGTGGGCAGGAGCGGAGCAAGAGTTCTGTCCACGGGCCAGGGCAACCTGTCCCAAATGAACTGGGCTCCCCCGGCGCTGACCGCCATCGGGACATTGCCTGTGTCATCCTCAGCCAGATTTTGGGCGCTGCCTGCCAGACTGTTCTCCCTCCAAAGGCACCTACACCTGGATTTGTCCTTCCTGCACCACATCCCTCCACAGGTCAGGTCTAGTTCTTCGTTCCCAAGGGTCTAAGCTCTGCTTCTGTTAGCTGTGCCAGGCTCAAAAGTTCTAAGAAAAGACATGTCTTACACTGCCACGTATGAGGAGTGGGGGTGAGGGGGTGGGAGGAGATTGGATGGGAAGAAGGGTTTTGAGGAGCCTTGAGTCAATGATTTGGAAAACTAGGGAGCCATCCAGGTCTCAGGACATAGGTCAGTGAACGCGTTAGCGAGGAGGAGACTCTCACCACATAAGGCATCTTGGTGTAGTGGAAAAAGTCCCCGGAGAAGGAGCCAAAACATCCGGGGTGTTAGTGTCCGCCCTGAGCTCAGCAGCTGTGTGACCTGAGGCAAGTCACAGAAAAAGGGACCGGGCCTAGACATGTGGCCCTCAATCTCTTAGAGGTTCAAGACTCCCAGCGATCACTCCTCGTATTTCTATTATCCATTGCTCGAGAAGAAATGACTATGACTTTGGGAAAGTTGCAGGTGTGGGCTTTGCTGGAGGGCTGTCACTTATGTCAACCTCTTGGAAGTATCTAAAGGGAAGACTCAGGGTCCTGGGTCTGAGGAAACTCTAGAAAGCCTCTCTTCTCCTGCTTCTTCCCATTCTCCCCCAAAGACTGTAAGAAAAAGGATAAGAGGATGGGGGTGGGTATGAGGGGAGAGGGGGTGGGGATGAGGGGATGGGGGATGAGAAGATGAGGGGATGGGGAAAGGGGGGATGAGGGATGGGGGATGGGGGTGATGAGGATGGGGATGAGGATGAAGGGTTGGGATGAGGAGCTTGGCTATGTATGTGGTAGAGTCGTGTTGTCTGTCCTCTTTACCCTCCTCCTTTTTTCCCACCCTCATGCATGGGGTAGGTTGTTTTTGATACAATCCATCAAAGTTATGCTATGCAAGGTGGTCAGTGTTGGCCCAGAAAGGTGGTTGTCTTGTAGCTGCTCCCCTCTAAGGACATGAGGGTCCCCCAGCCTCTCCCACTCCCATGGGATTCAGGAGAACATCTCCCCAGCTTCAACCTCAAGGAGCAAAGACCATATGTAGCTGGTTTCCTAGGGGAAGGCAGACGGAAGAAAGGAAAGAGGGAAGGGAGAAGTAGCAGACTCTCAGGCCCCCATGTGAGGCTCCCCCCAAGCCCCAGGGCTCAGGAAGGAGACCGTGGCACCCTCCCGTGGACTCTCAGTGTGTTCGTAGATCAGTTACCAGCGAGACCGAGTTCTTCCTGGCTGTGCCTGGGTGTCCAGATGGCTCCCAGATGGGACAGAGGCACAGTATTCCCTTGGAAAATGGAGAAGTAGGGAAGGCCAACAGATCTCGGTGGGGCTGCAGTGTAGGGAAGACTCAGGAAGAGGGGCAGATGAAAGGGAAGGGAGGACACGGACAGAGGTCTATAGAAGAACAGGGGTGGAAAACCCCTGACCGTGAGGATGGCCAAGCATGGGGTGGTGGGTGGGAAGCCACAGGTCCCACCTGGATTGTCACCTAGGTTCTGCCAGTCACCGTCTACATGACTTCAGACACATCCTTCCTTTCTCCCAGCCTCAGTTTCCTCACTTATGAAATAAGGAGACGCAGAGATGAGGAAGGTGGCCCTACCAATCCGCAAAGCTCCCTTCCACTCTTGGGGTCTCCCATGCCTGACGGTCTCCTCTCTACATGGCCTCTGGGGACAGCCCCCAAACCTCACCAGACCAGCAGGGGCAGCCTTGGGACCAGCGCCTCATTTCCTCGATGTAACTACCCATTACACAGAGCCGCTCTCTACCAAGCTGGGCCTCTGGCAGCTTTATTATAAGTTTATTACATGCTAATTCAAGCAAATAAATTTGCCCCAGCTGTGAAGCAGAAGAGATTAATAACCTCAACGATTACTTTGCTGCTTTGATGAGTTTCTTGAGCAGAGTATATTTAGGAAGAGCAACTAGATTAGTCAAAACCCCCTTTTATTAGTAGTGACACTGTGCAAACGACTTTATATGACTGGAATACCAACTACTTAACTCCCTGACCTTCGTATTCAGATAAACACATCTTATTATAGCAACACGCATCCACACATGGTGGCAACTGCTGGCCGAGGACCCTGCACTGGGAGCTGGCACGCAGACTTCATTTGGGCAGGGGGACAGCCTCCAGGTAGATATCCCCCTTTACCTGTCTTCACCCTTGGACTGGCTCAGGGACACAGGGAATGCTCTGGATGTCCCAGGGCTTAGAAGAATCAGTTCTCAAATGAGTGGAAATGATTTGCCCAAAGTCACAGTGAATTAGCCACGTGGGCTCTACAGCTCTGCCACCTGGATCTCCGCTCCAAAATCAGTTTTGCAGCAAGAGGCTGGGTTGGCCTCTGGTGGAAACTGTGAAGGTGACCAAATAAATTCCAGGGACGCTCTGACCCCTCACTGCTACCCAGGTATATGGGGTCTTTATTTGACTCCATCTTAGCCCTCTTCCTCCGTGAAGCCTTATGATGCTTGGGAATCTCACTTCCCCAGGTTCAGAGAACAAAGGATAGAAGAGGCATTTAACCAGCGATGCTGGCATCTCCTGCCAGGGAAGGGAAAGAGTGCCCCTTATGTTGATCCCCAGCTGCCCAACAAACCCAGCACAAGGTCCCATCCCTGAATTCCAATGAGCCCATGAAGGAGGCACTACCCTTGGGTTTTTCTAGATGAAGACACCAGACAGATTAAGCCACTTGCCCTGAAATGCCCTTCCCCCCACTTGTCTACTTGGAAAATACCCACTGGTCTTTCCCGATTCAACACACTTGTCACCTCCTTTGTGAAGCTTCTTTGTCCACTCCTCCCTCCACCCTGTCTCCAGCAGCACTGATTGCAATGGATGGTGCCAATTTGCTTACGATTTGTCTCTGTTATTTGATTGCTTCTTAAGAGCAAGCACTGGGTCTCTATCTTCATGTCTTGCGATCCTGGCAGAGGGCCTGGTTGGTACCAAGTGCTCAACCAACACTGACAAAGACTTGAAATTGTTCTGGATAATCTTGGTCCTATGCGTACTCTATGCAATGCCATCTGTCCCATGTCTGACCCTGACTGGCAATTTGGAAAAAAAATAGCCGTAGTTCCCTGATACTATTTAACAAAAATTGTAGGTGTAAAAGAAAAAAACATAATATAGAAAAGAACTACAGAAAAAAAGGTGAACATGTATCTCAAGTATAGAAACAAAGGCAGAATTCATAAAAGATAGATTTGACTATGTAAAAATTCAGATTTTTTCCATAAGCAAAGTGTAGGTTCCTTTCCCATATTGTGTCTGCCTGTATTCCTGGTTAGCCACTTGGTTTCATCCCAAACTTTGAACAGTATTATCAGGGTGAAAAATTTGCTGGCAGAAATGCTTGGATTATATGATGCCTTATCATTTGGAGGATGTAGCAGGGACAGGTCCCCCAGTATTTCAATCTGTACTTCTTTCCTTAGTAATGGAGCTCCAAAATTTTCAGCAAAATATTACATCTCTCAGTTTTCCACGCAGCTAACTGGTCAGTGGGATATAAACGGAAGTTGTGTGTGCAGCCTCCAGGTCCTGCCCTTGATGAGGAGTGGCCTCCTCTCCCCCTTTCCCCTTCTTGCTGGCTGGCACGAGACAGGCTCTGGGCAGCCAACAAATTGCAAGATGGGAGCCATGTGTGGAGGGTTCTGGAGCAACAAGGTGAAAGGAGCACCACAGAGCCATCACATCAGCCCCAGAGAGCTTACTGACACTGTTAAGTGCAAAGTCTACATTATTGCTATTTCAGGGTCTTTGTTATAGCATCAAGCCTCTATTCTAATTATAGAACACTTTCATATGAATAACTGAGAATTGGCCAGAGTCTTGATATCACAGAACCTCAAGATTCTGGTGCCTACACTTCTCTGAGCATGTTTAGGAGCCGCTCTAATTTTAATAGCTTGGAAGTTGAAGATTTTTTTAGGATAACTTGTTTTGTGAATGTGACTCTGGAGCCTCGTAAATATTTTTTACAACTATAAAAAAAATTTTTTTTAACTAATCCATGAAAATTGGAAAAAAGCAATCTATTTATATTATTTTTTAAGATTATTTTCCATTATTGGTTATTATGAGATATTGAATATTGTTCCCTGTTTTATATAGTAAATCCTTGTTGCTTATCTATTTTATAAATAGTAGTGTGTATCTGTTAATCCCAAATTTCTAATTTATCTCTCCCCCTTTTCCCCTCTGGTAACCATAAATTTGTTTTTTATGTCTGTGAGTCTGTTTTTGTTTTGTAAACAGATTCATTTGTATTATTTTTTAGATTCCACATATGTGATATCATATACTATTTGTCTTTGTCTGACTTACTTCATTTAGTATGATATTCAATAGATCCATCCATGTTGCTGCAAATGGCAATATTTCATTCTTTTTTTATGGCTGAGTAATATTCCATTATAAATATATACCACATCTTCTTTATCCATTCATCTGTTGACGGACACTTAGGTTCCCCCAAAAAGCAATCTAAATTGTGAGAACAGAATGAAAGAAAGGAAACTGTGTATTGATTTGGTATGGTAGCATAATTACAAAGAGAGGAACTACGTCAAGTGACTTAAGGACAAATTAATCTGATTATCATCCCAGGGTGGGGTGTATCTTAACAAAAATAACTGCAAAAAATTCTTAAATTGTTTATCAATATGCATTTTACTGATGATAGTGCTGGTATCTTCATCTGAGACTGTTGGGTGTATATTGTGAGATAAGGAAGTGAGTCATTATGCTGATTTTGTTGGGAATTGGGATGTTCAGTGTGAAAGAAAGGATTATACTATCCAAGACTGATAAGGCTAAATAAAAGCCCTGTAATCCTGAATCTGGACTGGACATATCAATATGAATTTAGGAAGTATGTCATTATTTTCTAACCGTGTCTGTGCTCTGTTCATTTTCTATCCGTCACAAGGGCCTCGGAAAAACAGCCAACCCAGTAGCAGTGAACACCCCTACAGACCAGATTATGGTCTCTAAATAGTATTGCTCCCAAAAATGGGGATCCAGGCTTTTTGGAGAAATGACAGATTCTAGTTCTGGGGCACAAAATGTACAAGCTGAATCTGGAACATCTTGTCACATGAAAAATTACTAAGTAGTAGCAATTTGAAGAGGCTCCTCCTTGCCAATGGTGGGACAATGTGATCATCAGTAAAAATAACAAGTGCAATGAATTGGAGCTTACCATATTTGGTCCTATGGACACTATGCAAAGCCACCTGTCCCACGTCTGACCCTACTGATAGGCAATTTGAAAACAATTAAGATGCATTTCAATCCATGAGTTCAGAATAAAATCTAAAAAGAGAAGAAAAAGAAAAACCACTCGTTGATTACTCTTGGAAGATGTTAGGGAACCTATTAGTTTTTTTGAAAACTGGCAAATACAGAGAGAGAATCAAGCATTTACCTACCTTTCCTATATGAACTACAAGGTAAACTTATGGTTGATGAGGGGGAGGGATAAATTAGGAGCTTGGGATTAACATACACACACTACTATATACAAAACAGATAACCAAAAAGGATCTACTGTATAGCACAGGGAATGCTACACAATATTCTGTAATAACCTATATGGGAAAAGAATCTGAAAAAGCATGAATATATGTATATTTATAACTGAATCACTTTGCTGTACACCTGAAACTAACAAAGCATTGTAAATCAACTATACTCCAATAAAATTTAAAAAAATATATTGTTGATGAGAAGTATCTCTTCATATGAGTGAGAAATAGAATTAAAATACTATCATTTTGCAACCCTAAATGAAATTATGGATAGCCAGATATCATGTGCTACCTGATGAAACACTACCTATGAAGTTTTATTGCCAAAAAACTGGACCTGAATTTTATCAGATGTCTAGATCTAACTATCCATTTCTTGTGAAGGAGGAGGAAAAACATATTGAAGGACACTGTGGGGATGCAATCAGTGAAATCCCAGCTGCGAAAATCCTATAGAACCAAGAACCCATTCTTTTCAATAAGCAAGGTAGGTGCTTGTGTGGGGGTAGGGTGGTGGGAGGGGCCTTGGCACTGGTGACATCAGTCCAGCCCAGGTGTCAGAGACTGAGCAGGTAAGAATGGTGTCCCTGTGGTGGGTATCAGAGGCCAAGCAGGGTGAAGGGAGCCTCTCTGTGGCATGACACAGGGTTTAGAGTCCAGGTGAGGAGGTGTCTGCATTGGTGCGTGATGGGTTTTCAGAGCCTGGGAGTGAGTGGGAGGCGGCAACAGCCCCGCGCGGGTGTCAGAGCCGAATCAGGGTGAGGAGTGTCCTCATGGCTGGGGCATCGCGGGAGCAGGGGGAGGTGGGAGTGTGGAGTGTGGTAAGAGGTGTTGGAGCCCCAGGGGGCAGAAAAGGGCATCTACATGGTGGGGGAGGGACAGCGGAGGCCTCATGGGGGCTTTTTTTTTTTTTTAAGTGGGCATATCCCTTGATCTCTCTTTTTTTTTTAATTAATTAATTTATTTATTTTTTATATTTATTTTTTGACAGTGTTGGGTCTTCGTTTCTGTGTGAGGGCTTTCTCTAGTTGGGGCGAGCGGGGGCCACTCTTCATCGCGGTGCGCGGGCCTCTCACTATTGCGGCCTCTCTCGTTGCGGAGCACAGGCTCCAGATTCGCAGGCTCAGTAGTTGTGGCTCACGGGCCTAGTTGCTCTGCGGCATGTGGGATCTTCCCAGACCAGGGCTCGAACCCATGTCCCCTGCATTGGCAGGCAGATTCTCAACCACCGTGCCACCAGGGAAGCCCCTCATGGGGGCTTTGAAAGCCAAAGCAGGGTAAGGAGAATGCCCGTGGTGGGGGTGAGGTGGGGTGGTGATCACGAAAGTGATAGGAGATTGGTTATGCATGTGAATTCATTCAATAAGTGAATGTGTCCAGGATAATGCGAACCTGGTACCCTCACTGTCAGAGTGAGAAATATGGAAATGCGGAAGAGAGAATAATGAGAATCAACTGGATTGGAATTAGAGGTGTTAGTGTGAATTCAAGTTTTTCAATACATAGCTAGATAAATATGGATATAAATATAGATGTAAAAGGGGGTATGAATGTGTATAAATACATATACCTGTGAGTGTATTTGTGTGAGTGTGTGTGTGTGTATACTTTAGCTTTGTCTACTGAGGGCGCCTAAGAGAAGCCATATTCTGATACCACTGAGCACACCTAGTGCCCATATCCTGATTTGTAAATACCAGCCTCCACTCAAAAGAGCCAGAACTCTGGAGAAATGGATGATTCTCGGGCCGGGGCAGGAGACAGTATAAGATGATCTTAGAATATCTTGTGCTAGAAAACAAGAAAGTGTTCAAAAACCAATGAGGACATGTCAAAAGGTGCAGAAGCCAACTTGAGGGGCTTCTGCTGGGACTCAAATCAGGGAAAATTTGAGTATAAAAGTAAATAATAACTAATTATAACCTTTAGATAAGAATCCCTGAATCTATACCGATATAAATAAATTTCCTGTAGAGTAGAATACCAACTAATAAATATAGATGGAGAGATGGGATTAGAAAATCACCATTTGGCTACCTCCATAGTGACAATTAACTCAACCAAGAAGCATTAGCTGATGCCAAACTTAGTGAGTGAAAGTTTGATGTGGAATGGATATGTACATAGTCTCAAAGTACCTCCCACCCAAAATAGTTAATTACAAAGAAAAAAGAGTAAGTTTAGGGACTTCCTTGGTGGTCCAGGGGGTAAGTCTCCGTGCTCCCAGTGCTGGGGACCGGGGTTCAATCCCTGGTCAGGGAATTAGATCCCGCATGCATGCCGCAACTAAGAGT
Organism: Balaenoptera borealis; assembly: GCF_965194805.1. Classification (NCBI taxonomy): domain Eukaryota; kingdom Metazoa; phylum Chordata; class Mammalia; order Artiodactyla; family Balaenopteridae; genus Balaenoptera; species Balaenoptera borealis. The sequence continues at coordinate 35,122,642 of NC_138879.1, read as the reverse complement.
TTGCATGCCGCAACTAAGATCCTGTGTGCCACAACTAAGACCCGGTGCAGCCAAAAATAAATAAGTAAATATTAAAAAAAAAAAAAAAGGAATAAGTTTACTGGGGAATAACCTGGCAGTCCCAACCCCTATCAAGTGATCAAAGCTAGTATTTGTCCTGGTAACAGGACAAATAGAAATTGTGTGCCACCTGATAGAATACACTAGAAAACCTAGTGCTACTTAATGTGAAATTCTTCTTAAAAGGCATCGCCTAAAACCAATCATGAAGAAACGTCGGAAAACCCAAATTGAGGGACTCTGCAAAATAACTTGCCCATAATCTTTGAAAGTGTCAAGGTCATGACGGAGACCAGTGAAACATGACACAGGCAATGTGTGATTCTAGATTCATCTTTTGCAATAAAGGACATTACTGGTAAAACTTGGATTGTCTGGTAGAAATGAATTGATGTTAATCTCCTAATTCAATGGTTGTATGTGATTATGTAGGAGAGTGTCACTGTGGCAGGAAATATGTGCTACAGTACTGTGTGTATGTGTGTAAGTACAGGGGGCATTGCTAGTGGTGACGGGACATGATGTCAGCCGCTCATTCTCGTGTGGTTAAAGGGAAAAAGCTCTTCGTACTATTCTTGCAAAATATTTTTGTGAGTTTGAAATTATTTTAAGAGTAAAAAAATATCTTTAGCATTCAAAAAAAGAAAGCTGTTCATGATAGCTCAAAAGTGGAAACAACGCAGATGTCCACCATTGGATGAGTGGATAAAATAAAATGTGGTGTATCCATACAGTGGAATATCATTTGGCAATAAAAACGAATGAAGTACTGACACGCATTATAACATGAATGGACTTGGAAAACATTATGCTAAGTGGAAGAAGCCAGTCACAAAAGACCATATATTGTATGATTCGGTTTATAGGAAATGTCCGGAATAGACAAATATATAGAGACAGAAAATAGATTAGTGGTAGCCAGGGGATGGAGGGAGGGTGTAGGTGGGAGTGACTGCTAATGGGTGTGAGGTCTCTTTTTGGGGTGATGAAAATGTTGTAAAATTGATCGTGGTGATCATTGCACAACTCTGTGAAGACGCTAAAATACCATTGAATTATATGCTTTAAATTAAATGGGTTAATTGGATGGTGTATGAATTATGTCTCAGTAAAACTGTTACCGCCCAAAAGGGGAAAAAAGCAAACTGCATAGGCATGATTTACCAATATATAAATTCCAATGTAATCTTAATCTGGTGAGATTTGTTTGGGAAAAAATATGAACCTTCTACCAAATTCAGTTCAATTCAACATGTTTTTGTGGCGCACCTACTGAACAATGGAGTGTTTTTTTGGATTTATTTATTTATTTAAAGAATTTATTTATTTGGCCGCACTGCGAGGCATGTGGGAACTTAGTTTCCTGACCAGGGATCGAACCCGTGCCCCATGCAGTGGGAGCGAGGAGTCTTAACCACTGGACCACCAGGGAAGTCCCAAGTAGAGTTTTTAAAAGGTATCGATAGAAAGTGGCCAGGCTCTGTGCTAGAGCTTGAGACTCAGAAGTAGAAGACACGTGCCATCGATGCCTTCCTGGAGCTCAGGTCAGCCGTTCCACTGTCGTTGGCTCACTGCTGTCGCGGAAGGGAGCACAGGGGCTGTGGGAACCCAGGAGAGGGGCACTCCATCCGTTCCTCCTAGAAGGCTTCCTGGAGGCCAGCACTTAGAGCTGAGTGGAGAGAGGGCTGGGGAGGGGTGAGTCAGGTGGAAGAGGGCACTGCAGAGAGAGGATGCTGCAGGCAGAGTCGCAACCTGAGCCACAGGACGCAGAACAGGCCCTGCACGGGGTGACTGGGAAAGTGTAAGGGGTTAGGTGGGAGGAGTGGGCAGATGGGCAGGTGGGCAGAATGGAGGCCATTAGGTGCCAAGGTAAAGGGAGGCCCTGAGTGGACAGAACCCCTTGTGGGCAGAATGACAACGATAGAGGTCGTTCGCAGCTTCCAGAAGGCTAACGGGAGCAGGGAATTAAGAGACAATAGTCAGTGCCCATCAGAGCAGAGGAGCAGGCCACTTTTCCCCAGACTGTCTGTCCCTTTATGGGTTAACTGGCCCCCTGCCGGGCTTCCAGGCTGTAAGGCTTCTCTGTCACTGTGGATCACTCCACAGAATTGGTCTCGCCATCGGTTCCCTGGAGCCTGACTGTCACTTGATTCCCCTGGAAGCCAGCTGCTGTGCGCGTGGGGCGGGGAGGGAGAGCAGGGCTGAAGGGATGGAGCTCCTTGGTGCGGAGCTCACGTCCGCTTCGTGCACCAGATGGAGGTGCCAGCCCCCCCTCCTGCCCCCCACCTTGAACAGAAGACAGGCTCCGAGGCCAAGTTGGCTCACCTTGGAGGCTCCTGGGAGGGGGGAGGGGGAGAGGCAAATGAAGGAGCCCTTTGATTCTTTGCAGGAGCCCAGCTCAAAGGGTCCCGGGTCAGGAGTTGGGGTGGAGGAGAGGGTGCAGTGGGGCAGGAAGAGTTTGTTTCCATTCAGTGGAAGATTCTGAAAAATATTTACACCAAAGCCTGTGGGCTATAGAAAAGCCTACCCTAGTTCTGATATAGTTGGTGGCATGATTTCCATTTCACAGAAGGAGCAGCTGAGGGGGTGCTGGGAGGTTAAGTAACTTGCCCAAGGCCGCAAAACTGGCTTTAGACCCAGCAGTGGCTGGTTCTAAAGCCCGCGTGGTACAGGATATAGGACAGGACAGTTTCAAAGATTCTCCCAACTATGCAGAACCAAGAAAGGGTCGCAGGCATGAAAGCCATCAGAGGGCCCTGAAGGCAGCAGGAGACGCTTCAGAGCAGTGGGCCTGAGCTCCATCTCTACGAGTGGGCTAAACGGACAGATGGTCCATCCATCCATCCACTCCACATATTTTACTTAGGGCCTACCACGTGTTCTGAACTGTTCCCAGCAGGGCTGCACCCTTGCAGGTTTCCAGGTGTTGGGACACAAAAATAAGTTGTGGAATTGCCTGGAGGCTGGGAGGGAAACGGATGTGTAACCTACATGCAGGGGTAGAAATGAGCACTGCCCTCAATGAGAGGACACCCGAGGGTGGCGGGGGGCAGGCCTTGCAGTGAGGCAGGCATTGCCTTGCGGAATTTACTCCCATCCTGGTCTCGCAGGGCTGCACACCTGGCGTCGCCAGCACCCTGAATGGACCTTTCTCTGCTCACACGCCGAGCCCTCAAGTGGAGGGACAGCTCCCGAGGGCCAGCTCATTGACATCATCCAGGACTACCTGGGAGGCCAGGTTATAACCAGAAGGTTGCTTGGCACTTGTTCAATCAGAGCAAGGCGGGCTGGTGGGAGCAAATGTTTAACTGTGACAACTAAGAGAGGTTGGTGCGCCTGTCTCTCTGCAGGATGAGAATCCTAGAAATCCGTGGGCTCAGAGCCCTGCATCTGCTGCCACCTTGCAGATGTCCTGCCCGTGGCTGCAACACTTGAAGTTTATAGTGTAAGACTTCCTCTCCCCACGAGATGAACTGTGGCCCCGAGACTCTCTTTGGGTCTCTGCTTTCATGGCTAAATGATGCGTCTCTCTGCCCACCTCCCATTTCTAGTTGAACTCCTCTGGAGAGATCTTGATTCCCTCATTGGCCAGGAAGGCCTTACAGTAACTCATCTTCATAGCAACACGCCCCATAACCACCTCATCGAATGACCAATTCACCAAACTTACTGAATTTACCCATTTATACACATCCTTTGCTTCTTTTAGATATGGTCCTTACTGCAATTTTTGGTGAAAGAAAGTTGTTCCACACCTAGACTACCCCCCTTATATAAAAAATTGCCTCCTTTAGCCTGAAAGAAAGTCCTCAAATAATACCATTATGTACATATATGCTTTCAAAAACCTTCAATAAAATGCTCAATTTATAAAGGAGAAATGTAAGGTAAGTGATTTATAATAAATAATGTATTTTTATATGGAAATATTTGGGAATGACTATGGCAGAGGATGTAATGAAGTGGTCAAACGCTCTGACACGAGCAGTCACCGTGAATGTGACGCTGTAAGTGCAGCCTGACTGAGGGCCGTGGCCATCGATGACTTGATTCTCTGAATTGGTGAATCACTTGGTAAAGTTCTGAATGAAGCAAAGCTTGCTCTCCTCTTCATTGCATGGTAGTTGCCTTCCTGCCAAAGTGGTGTATTGAAATTGTGCAAAACATACTTTGAGCTGATTGTCAAATAAAAGGAGACAAAAGACCCAGATAATTATAGATTGGTTTCTCATTTACATGGATATCCTGGTGGACCCTTCGAGGCCACACCCACATTGTGTGAGACCCAGGACAAGTCATCCGCATGCGGGATTGTCCTACACATCGTGGCATCCACAGCTCTGGCCCTGTTCTCTAAGTGTCAGCAGTGCCCTCCCAACATTGTGACCACGAAGATATCCCACAAATTTCCCAAATGCCAACTCTGAGAACCTCTTGGAGGGCATGGGTGGGGGGCAATAAATGTTTGAGGGGCAGTGACACAGTCAGGCTTATAGTGTTGCAGGGTATACCCACTCTGGCAGCTATTGAGGGGTGGGTGAGACAGGGGAGGACACCAGTGGCTATTGCAGTAGCACAAGTGAGAGGTCAGCATGGGGAGGGCATCGGGGGCAGGTGCCCAATCTGCAGCAGAGCCTGGTACACACTGTGGGTCCTGAAGTCCTCCAACACGCGCTCAGACCACGGATAGGTGTTAGAGTTAGGAGCAGGGGTAGGATTTGGGCTCTGGTAAAAAAAGAAATTCACTTTGGCCTGCAATCCCCAGAGCTGGGACCACTGGGTCCTTTGGTAATGGAGCCCTTAGCTGTCACCTGCCCCCAGATCCCCACACGGGCTGCCTTACAGCTCTAGCCCCAGCTTGGTTACACAGTCTCACTTCCCAGGCCTGGCTCCTGTGGAGGAAAAGAGGATGCCAAACGGAGGTAAATGCAGCTGCCCTTCCGACTCAGACCTGGAGCAATTCATTTCTTAGTCCTTAGGGCTGCAGGAGCTGCCCCATCATCCTGCTCCTGCCCCAGCAATGGAACACCTTCATTTCCTCCCGTGTCTAGATTAGTGAGAGGTGAGGGCAGAGGTGATGAGCTCAAGTAGTTCTTGGGCTGAATTCCCAGACTGGCCCTGCACCATCTGTGTGACCCTGCTGCTGGGACTCTCCTCTGGGCGCACGAAGAGGAGGGTCTCTGGTCCCAAATGGCACAGCTTTAAAGCCCTTAAAAAGCCAGACCTTCTTGCTCCTGAATTCTTGCCCCTATTTCCACTCGGAGGGTGTATTCAAGGAAATATCCACAGTCAAAACTTATCAAAAGGCAATTTAAATCTTTCCAGAAGTGTTTCAAAAAATTCCAAATGATGATTCTATTTAAATATTCGAGAGAGAGAGAGAAGGCGTGCATGGCGGGCTTCTTAGATCTTATAGCAACCAAATGAAGGAGGTGCTGTTGTCCCATTTCTTACACACACACACATGCACACACCTCACAATCACAATCATGGCTCTCTCCTTTCTCCTTTTTTTTTTTAAATAAATTTATTTATTTTTGGCTGTGTTGGGTTTTCATTGCTGCACGCGGGCTTTCTCTAGTTGTGGCGAGCAGGGGCTACTCTTCGTTGCGGTGAGCGGGCTTCTCATTGCAGTTGCTTCTCTTGTTGTGGAGTACGGGCTCTAGGCACGCGGGCTCAGTAGTTGTGGCACACGGGCTTAGTTGCTCCACAACATGTGGGATCTTCCCGGACCAGGGCTCGAACACATGTCCCCTGCATTGGCAGGTGGATTCTTAACCACTGAGCCATCTGGGAAGCCCTCCTTTCTCTTTCTAAACCCAGCTCTTGTGGGCTCTGGTCTTTCTCCTCCCCACCCCTCACCTTACACATCTGTTCATTTTTCTTTTATCTGTTGAAGGGGATCCTGTCTTGGGCTCTCGGTCCTTTCTTGGGCAGGACAGTTTTCCCCTCACTCCTAATCCACACAACTGAGACCTAAACTGGCAAAGACCCAATGTTCCTGGGCTGGTGTGGGAGCGGGCAGGAGCTTGGGAGCAAGGTTGACTTTTCATAGTGTCACATGTTGACCGTGGCAGTGTCAACTTTAGTGGAGTTAGACTTCCTATGAGCCCACGCTTCCACAGCCCCCCGACACACACAGTCATTCCTGCGCTCTCACAGAAATAGCCACATGCACTGTTTTGCATAATCCCCTTCACCTAATTCTTTTATGGGCACTTTCATACTTCTTCAGTATCAAGTTCTGATATTCATAGCCATGACTCTGATTAGTGCAAGACGTCAAAGCACCTTAAATTATGCTCAGGATAGTTTCAGCATTAAGCGTAGCTGAGCTAATTCAGATTCTCTGAAAATTGGCAATATGATAAATTGCAACCTTACACAAGCCAGAGTATTCAGATTAGACACACCTAAAAGCTCAGCAGAGCTAGGCCACTCTGACGAGGCTGTGAGTCCACAGGAACCCATAAACACACAGGTAGGAAGCAGAGCTGGAGCCCCAAGCAGCCAAACGCTGTCACTACCCCGTAAATCTCCCAGATATTCAAATAGCCGTTAACGTTTGCCGACGTTGTAAGTGATGCTCTCATAATCACTGCCATCTATCTGGGCTTGGCCATGGACAGGGTCATTTGGTTAATGCAAGATTCCATCTTCATTGCTCTGTAACTAGTTTTTAATCAGCGATGATTGCTGAGCTGGGATGCTGTGGGCCAGCTCGCCTGATCTTTCCTCAGAGAGTGCCTGTCGATATGTCACAGCAATTAACCAGAGACCTGCGGGAGGGGTGGCGAGGGCAGCAGGAAAGCCAGGCCGCTTGGTGCAGCCACAAGCCTCTTCCTCTCCTCTTCCCTGATCCCCATCCACCTTTGGAGGGTTGGTGGAGGGCTTTGGCAGATGAGGGACGCCCCCAAAGAGGCATCTATTCCAACTGTTGCTTTTGACTTGCCCAACAGTTTAATCTCCCAGGAGGTAGAGGAAATGATGAGTGGTCTAGCCACTCTGTAATCAATTCTGACCATCAAAGAAAAATTGGCCGACTGGAAGTGATAAGAATCTGGGAGAAAGGGTCTTTACAATATTGTAGGCTGTAATAGCAGAGGCAGGGAAGGCTTAGCTTACTTCTAAGGGAAGGCAGAGTACAAAACATTCAGAAAATAATATATAATCATTTCTCCATATTACAATACCCTGAAAGGGAAGATGATGTGAGATGATGGGAAAGCTACTAAAAATGCACTTCTGGTTGGGTAATCTCATTGATCCTGATGAGGAAGACATGGGGAATATCCCTCAAGATCCCAGTGATGGCTGAACAAGTTTTCCAAAAAGACTAAACACCACATTTTTAGCAGCAGTGTATAGCAGCAATATAAAAAGTACCCTTTATTTTACAGCAGTAGGTATATAGCTCCTTGCATTTTCTGTCAGATTAATGAGTGTACCTTTAATTTTTATTTCCCATTTTATTTGTGATTTTGAGCACGTTTTCATATGCTTCATATGTTGAGCCATTTGGTGGCTCGTCTGCAAATCACCTATTCCCATCCTTTGCCCATTTATCTATTGGGTTGCCTTTGTCTTGTCAATTCATAAGTGCTCTGTGTGTATTAACCTTTGTCCTCTACATTCATTACAAATGTTTTTTCCCCAAATCTATCACTGGTCTATTTAAGTTTCTTTGTGATATACAAAGTATAAGTTTTCTTTTAGTTCTAAAGGTTTTTATAATATATTTTCTTTTATGGCTTTTGGGCTTCTGATTTTAAGTTAAAAACTCCTAGATTATGCATGAATGGTGTAGATTTTCTTGCAAGAATTTTTTTTTTAAGTTTTACATTTAAATCCTTAATCCATCTGGAATTTACTTTTATGAATAATGTATGTTGGAAGTCAACTTCTATTTTTCTCTCGTTGAAAAGCCAGTTATGGTTGTACTCTATATTAAGTAATCTACCCTTTTTCAACAGAATTAAACTACTCATTACATTTATCATACACTATTAAATTCTTCTATATACCAAGATCTATTTCTGGATTATTTATTCTGTTCCACTTATCTATTTGACTTTTTCTATACCTTTGGCACACTGACGAGAATAAAGTGACTGAGGGTAAGCCTTGACATCTAGTAATACAGGTAACATTATTATCCTTTTTAATACTTTTCTTGCAATTTGGGGGTCATTTATTATTTTATGTAACTTAAAGATTTATTTAAACAAGTTAAAAAATTCTGTGAGAGTTTTTAGAATTGTGTTTTAAATACAGTATATATAAAATCTGGGAGCACTGATGTTTTATAATTAGATCTCTCCATTTAAGAATGTGATCTTTCCATTTTTTCAGATCTTGTTTTAAAGCTTTTAATAATATTTTATAATTTGCTTATTATAGATCATATACTTTTTTTATATAGTTTATCCCTAAATATGTTTTCCTATTTCCAATACCAGATACTTATTACTGGATAGGAGTTCAACTGATTTTTGTATATTTATCTTCTATCCAGTCACCTTACCAAAGTTTTACACCAATTTCAGTAGCAATTTTTATGTTTGTTTTTTTTGTTACTGGAATCTCTTCAATTTCTAGGAATATAGTCATATCTTTATCTTTTCCTCCTAATGTTTATATGATTTATTTTATTATCTTATTGCTTTCTCTAGAACCTCTAAGATAATATTAAATATTAATAGAGATAGCAGCTCCTCTACAAGGGTCTTATTTCAATTGAAATTGGTTTTGTGTTTCACTGCTGAGGATAATTGCTGTTGGGTTTGGTAAATAGTCTTTATTATGTTGTATGTAATTGCTTTCTGTTTCAACTTTCCAAGGTTTTATTAGTAATAGCTGTTGTATCTTCAAATACTCTGTGAGCATCTACTGTTATGATCATATATTTTTTTCTCCTTTAGTTTGCCAATGTAACAGATCATGTTGATAGCTTTCCTGATATTGAAATATCTTGCAACCTTGAAATAAATCCTACTTGGTCATACTATATTATACTCTTGATACATTGCTGGATTTTCTTTGCTAACGTTGTATTTAGAAGTTTTGCATCTGAGCTCATAAGTCTGTAGATGTATTTTTGGTCTTATTTCTATATTGGGTTTTGACATCAAATCTATGTTAGCAAAGGAGAGCTTTCCATATTTTAAAAATCATCTTAAATAGTTTAAATAGCATTGGAATTATCAGTTAGATAAAACCCATTTGTAAACCCATTTGTACCCAGTCCATATTTCAATATTAGATCTTTAATTACTTTTTCAATATCTTTTGTGGTAATAAATTTATTTCGGCTTTCTATATCTCACCAGTTTCAGTAATTTATATTTGCTAGGAAATTTTCTAATTCCTCGAAATTTTTAGATTTGTTGCCATTAAGTATTCTTTTCTCTCTGTTACTTGTGGTTGTCTCCTTTCTTGTTCCTTGTATTTTTGCTCTTTCCTCTCTTATTTAGGGTGATTTGTCTATTTTATTAGTGTTTGGAAAAATCCAACTTTTGGATTTATTTATCCCTTTGATGACTTTATTGTTTTCTATTTTACAGCTTTCAGCTTCTATCAGTTGCAACCTTCTAGTTTCTTAGGTGCTGTTTTGCTACTTTAGGATGAATAATAAGTTCCTTCACTGAAAAATATACAATTTTTCCATTGAAGGCATTTAAAGCTATGCATTTTCCTCTGAGTCACCTTTTGCTGTATGTTATAGGTTCATGTATAATGTGTGCTTTTTGTTGCTTTCTAGACAGTTTGTATTTTTTAAAATTTTCCTCTTTGATCCAAGAATGTACAGAAATGTTTCTTGATTACTGTGCAGTTATAATGGTTATAGCCACACTTTGTTTCTAATTTACTGGATTATGATAATGGAATGTAGACTACAAAATTACTACTTGTTTAAGTTAATTAACATTAGTATTAATATTAATAATAATTATTAACAATTAATTAAAAATAACAGTAATTATTATTTTGGCCAAGTATTGGATTGATTTTTGTATATAGGGATATACAACAAAAAATGTACATTCTCTTTTTAAAGATGCTATATAGGTCATCAGATTTTTTACTAATTGCATTATTCAATTCCTCTCTGTCTTTATTTTTGTCTATTAAAAATGTCTGGTTCTGAGAAAGATGTACTAAAATCTCTATAATTATAGTTTAATTTTTATCAAGTTCTTTTTGCAATTCTGGTTTCTGATTTAATGTTTAGTGCTTCTGGTAACTGAGGCACAGAGTTTATCACCTCTGTATTCTTTCTGTTGTTGTTGTTGTTTTTGTTTGTTTTTTTGGCCGCACTGTATGGCTTGTGGGATCCTAGTTCCCCTACCAGGGATTGAACCCGGGCCCCTTGGCAGTGAAGACCTGGAGTCCTAACCACTGGACTGCCAGGGAATTCCCTATTTTATTTTTTAAAATAAATTTACTTATTTATTTATTTATTTATTTATGTATTTATTGTTGGCTGCATTTCTTTGTTGCTGTGCGTGGGCTTTCTCTAGTTGCAGTGAGCGGGGGCTACTCTTCCTTGTGGTGTGCGGGCTTCTCATTGTGGTGGCTTCTCTTGTTTTGGAGCTCGGTCTCTAGGCGTGCAGGCTTCAGTAGTTGTGGCACGTGGGCTCAGTAGTTGAGGCTCATGGGCTCTAGAGCGCAGGCTCAGTAGTTGTGGCACACGGGCTTAGTTGCTCTGCGACATGTGGGATCTTCCCGGACCAGGGCTTGAACCCGTGTCCACTGCATTGGCAGGCGGATTCTTAACCACTGTGCCACCAAGGAAGTCCCCCCTATATTCTTTTAATAGAGTGTTTTTGTCATTACAGAATATTCTTTTGAGTGCTTTTAATGTTAATACCACTCTGTCTGATATTGACATTTCAATACTTGCCCTTTTTTGTTTACATTTGCCTTTCTCTTTGCTACTCCTTTGTTTTCAGCTTTTTTTTAATCATGTGAGTTTCTATAACAACACATTACTGGATTTTGCTTTTCTAAACACATCTCTCTGTTTTGTAATGGTAGAAAATTCAACCCATTCTCATTTATTAGATAATGATGGATTCCCTGATCAAATTCCTTACTTTGCTTATTATGCTTATATTTATCTTAACAACACTGTTGTTTCTTCTTTTTCTTTTTCCAAGTTTTTGCTGATTTGTATTCTTTTTTTCTTATAAATTTATTTATTTATTTTTGGCTGCACTGGGTCTTTGTTGCTGTGCACGGGCTTTCTCTAGTTGCGGCGAGGGGGGCTGCTCTTCGTTGGGGTGTGCAGGCTTCTCATTGTGGTGGCTTCTCTTGTTGCGGGCCCTAGAGTGCGTGGGCTTCAGTAGTTGTGGCACATGGACTCAGTAGTTGTGGCTCGTGGGGGTCTACAGCACAGGCTCAGTAGTTGCTGCGCACGGGCTTAGTTGCCCCGTGGCATGTGGGATCTTCCCGGATCAGGGCTCGAACCCGTGTCTCCTGCACTGGCAGGTGGATTCTTAACCACTGTGCCACCAGGGAAGTCCTGATTTGTTTTCTATTCTGTATTTTTACTATTCTTCCCTGAAAGTTTGGTTTTCTCTGTGATCGATATTTTTCTGCCTCTTTTGGGGTACCTTTCGTTGGCTCAGGTGGGCACTTAGAGGGGCCCCCTCCCCCACCCCACCCCCAACAAGACACACTCAACACCGATACTGACATTTGTTACTAGGCTTGCACCCAGGGGCAGGATGTCCTGGGTTCTCAGTTCTGCCATTCAGCAATAGTGTGACCATAGCCAAGTTACCTACCCTCCTTGAACAGGAAAACAAGACAGGCAGTGGTGCTCCTGTTGCCCATTCTCTCCTTAGGCTTCTGGGCTAGGTTTGGGCCTTACCTTTCTCAGAGCTGAGCAATCAAGAGGAGGAGATGGAGAAAATGACCTTTTTCATGTCTTTGGCCCACTCCTCTCAGAATTCTAGGAAGGAAGTTCTCAAACTCTCACTGGTCTTTCACTTCTGTGGGACAGCAGGGTTATACTTTCCTCTCCTGTCCTCAGTGTAACGAAACACAGCACAGTGCTGAGGCTTTGCCTGTGGACATACAAGAGGTGGGCCAGGAACCCAATTCTCCTACCTCTGGCCTTAAATAAAGAGGGGAATCTTCCATCTTCTGCTCTCAGCCCTTTGCGTAGCAGAAATGCCCATATGATAAAGCTGGAATAATCAGGAGACAGGAAATTGGAAGAGGGACCCACAGAGGACATGCCCTGGGGAGTATGGCTTTACCCAAGGTCTTGAGGAAGCAGCTGCAGGCCTATACTTCATCCCTTACAAACCGCCTTAAAAGCCAAGAAACCCTCTGGTTCAGATCATGCCTTGACTGCTACCGCCAGGTCTTGGGACTTGCCCTCAACGAACTGTGTCTCAATTCTTTTGTTTTCTCCCAACGATTTGATAGAGTGGGAAGGTGGGAAGTATCGTATACCATCTAGTTCTACACCTTTAATTTTGTGATTCTACAAAATTTTTTTCCATTAGGCAAAACTTTGAACTCCTTGAGGGCAAAAGCCGGGCTCCTATACCCCTTCAATCCCTACTCAAGAGTCACGGAAGTTGGTTTGATGCCGTCTCCTGCAGGCTGCTGGTAACTAGCTGAGACCAGCCACCCGGAAGGCCACCCACCTCCTTCTGCACACTGCCACCATCTGGGTCCTGCGAACTCACAGACCATGGCGCTTATTTCCTGCTCACCCACGGGTTCTGAGGTACTCTCCGCCTGTTCTTCCACTGCAATACTCTCTTAACGCTTCATAAAAATAGTTGCACAATAGAAAAGAATATATATATAACTGAGTCACTTTGCCGTACAGCAGAAACTAACATTGTAAATCAACTACACTTCAATGAAGTCAAAATAAAAATAATCACCACACACACACACAAAAAAGGTCCACAAGCTCCCTGGGGACAGGGAAAGGGCTTCTTCTCTGCTGGAGGCCCTGTGATCAGTGTTCTTGCTGAGGGTTGAGAGGAGGGAGGTGTGACTGGTGACACCCTCTCCAAACCAATCAACAGCTGCCCCCCCCCCCACCCAGCCCTCTTCCACATGTGAAAGAACACCAAACAACTCTGTTCAAAACAGTTTATTTTATTTTATTTTTTTTTTGTCAGACAAACACATTGATTTCTGGACCACAGTAGAGGATGGAAACCTTTCACAAACTTATTTATTTGAAAATACAAATATAAAATTATACTTTCCACATCTGTGATGTGAGAGACTGCCATCCACATAGTAATTTTTTACAACAGGGCTTTAAGAAAGCCACACACAAAGACCTGAAAGATGCTTGAGATATATATATATAGATACATATATATGTATATATATAAAAAAAATACTCACTACCAAAGTTGTCATCAGTTTCATACTAAAGTATAAAAGTAAGGGTGAGGTCAGCCACAGTGCTAGGGAAAGTTTTATTTAGATACATTGATGTACACATGAAACGCTTAGACTTGCATCCTATTACATATGGAATTCCGAGTTTACAATACACCATGAACGGCAGATTGGCTAGCCCACGCTACTCAAGAGGACACTCACAGATTCCACACAGGATGGTACAGTATGTACAGAATACAGTAGCAGAGAGCCTTCTGGAAGGCTCTGGAACTTTTGTCTCTCAGTCCCCATCCCCCTCCCCCCCACACGCCCCTGCCTCCTGGAAACAAACTCTTGTCCGAGACAATACATTCTGATTATTTGATAGCCAAGTGTTTGGATTAAGGTTGCTTCCCCAGAGGGGTGGGTTCTATGTATATATTTTTGTTTTAGTTTACTTACTTTTTTTTTTTTTTTTGGTTAAAAAAAAAAAAGAAAGAAAAAGAAAACAAACATATACAGTATTAAAGTATTGCTTAACGTACAGCATCTCCTTGTGTAGTGTCGTTACCCAGGACTGGGCTGAGCTGACTTCTGCTTCTTTTCTGTTTGGAGTGGGGGATGGGGGAAGCCTGCCAGCGTCTCTCTTCCATGTGCTTGCCTGCATCTGTCCCTCTGCTCCCCAGCCCCCCACCCTGCTTCAGCCTTCCTTGGAAGGTAGCCTGGCTTGTGAAGCACATTCGAGAAAGAAAAAAACTCTTCCCTCCCCCACCCAACCCCCCAGCTTCCCTCTGTCCCTGCGCGCCACTCCCAACTGATAAAGAGAAGTATGTTAGTGTTTCTTTTGTAAACAATTTCATATGCAATATAATACAGAAAGCATGGCTGACCTTCAATAAAAAAAATATAGTAAACTATATTGCTTTATTCTTGATTATGCTGCAGTGAGTGAATGGCAGAATGAAGCAGTGTGGTGGGGTGGTGGCTAAGTCCCTAGCCCTCGTTTGCACTAAAGATCAAAATAGGTTTTGCTCTTCTATTTGGAACCAAAAAAAGAAAAAAACATTTTTTTTTAAAATCCCCAAATGAAAAAGAACCAAAAAAAAAAAAAAAAAAAAGCCCAAGAAACAAAACAAAATCGAAAACAAAAACTGAACACCTTTCAGGTCATTAGAACCAACAATTACCCAATGATTTTTATACTAGTCTAGCAAGATGTGTGTAACATTCACTGGCTGTGAATTGCTGTGCAGTGAAACATTAAATTGACAGCAATAGAGCCATGCTACCTTAAAGTCCAAGCTACGAGTTCAAATTAAGATGAAGGTTATGAAGGATAGGAACATAAAGGCCTGTTGGGACTTCGTTTGAATCAAGCCGATGAGCGACTGGGATAGAGAGCGAGGCTGTTTGGTTTTCCCAGTGGGTGTGAGGAAGGCCACAAGCCAGGTGGGCGGAAGCTCCTGGAGAGGAGACCCGGAACTTGGTCACCCCCGTCAGCTCCACGTCCAGGTAGAACCAGGAATGGGTCCAGGAGCTTACGCAACTCACTCGCCTCTGTGTGGGAGGAGAGGAGTTTGGGGGCCCCAGGCAGATGGATCTAGAAGCCAGAAAGTCACCCGGTGGCTACTTTATGATTCCGGGGAAAAGCCATCAGCCAAGAGGGTTTCTCCCCCAGGGAAGGTGAAAGGTGGTTCCCATGTTCGCCACTGAGCTTAACTGAAACAAAGACAAGGCTGAACGTCAGTGCTAAAATAATTTACAAAAATCTTCCAAAATGGACTTCTAGATGAGTGGGGTACTAACGTGAACCTTAACCTAGGTAGCCACATTAAAACATATCAGATTTCCACGAGATTTGTGCTATGGGCTACTGGGTCTCTTCAAAAGGTATTATAAACATCTAAAACATATTCACACAGATTATCAATTTCTTCTGAGCATTCTTAAAAAAATATTTTTTCTCTTAGTAAAATCATTTTAATATACCATGCCTTCCTCTTTTAAAAAATAAATTAAAAAAATCCAGTTTTGCATATCTAGCGTTAGCATTTAAGGTAGTATGGCACACCCCTTCACAGTTGGGGGGGTGGGGTGGGAATCTACAAAACGCCGTAGAGTCTGCCGGCATCTGAACATCGTGAGACCTTGGGTTAGTTGAAACGACATCAGATCAGCAAAAATAAAATTAAAACTTGAAATTGAAAAAAAAAAAATGAAAGGAAAAAACTGCCCCCAAATTATTAGCATTTTTTTTCATAAATAAGAGAAAGTTCTATCCTTACTGGTCCTAAATCTGAATAACTATGTCTAATTTTTTTAAACCTTAATTACCTTATACCTATCAATATGTACTAGAAGAAAGAGGAGAAAAAAAGTCACTACACTAGTACCAGGACAGCACGCTTACAAGATAGCCATTTTATACATTATTAACAGACAATGATCAACAAAGAGTCTTCTATGAGGTGATGGGGGATGCAGAGAAAGGAAGGGTAGTACAGTACATCATCAACATGGACAAAATAGTAATTAAATTCCCTAGTCTAGACACTGAATTTCTGGGAATTTATTGTCTCTTTTTTTTTTCTTGTTTTTTTGTTTTTTTTTAAATAAAACTTCTATTTTGTTATTTTATTACTTGAACAAGTTTTGATGTTTTAAAAGCGCCCAGCATTTTACTTAACCTGGTTGTTTGGAAATAAAAAAAGAAAGAAGGAAAAACAAACAAAAAAAAACCCCTCACCAAACAACCTAACATTTTATTGGAAAAAACAAAGAACGTGATTTTCTTTTTTTAAAAAAATGTTGCTGTTTAATTAGAATTGAAAAAGGCTTTTTTTCTTTCTTTCTGAGTTAGCATTTTGGAGCCTTTTGCTTGAAGATGCTTTTACCCTACCATGTCTGTGAATGTCTACATTAGTCTACTTTGTTAGTAAAATTTATAAAAATAGGAGTGCAGCAGCTCTTTATAATAAATGTCGCATTCAGTGTCTCATACTGGCTGTGCCTTAAGTACCAAATTTATAAACGTAACAATTTAAAAAATATTAATAAAACGTCAATATCACATTTTAAAAAAGAAAAAAATATATATCCACACTACAATATGTTTTAATGCCATCTATTGAGTTGTACTTCTATAGTTGCTGTTGCCGACCTATTACCAACATTAAAAAAAAGTTAAATTAAAAAATATCCTTCATCATAAGTATCTTTCCCCATCTGAGGACCATATATTATAACAGCCAAATGTTAAACATGTGCAAACAGGAAACGGTCAGTTTTTCCCACCAGTCACAGTGCAGCGATGTTTATACTTTTTATTTTTTTAAATTCTGTTTACATCTACAATAAATTAAAAAAAAAATTCTTCCATAGCCTCTCTGGTGATACTTGCAGCACTGAGGTATTAAAAAAAAAAAAAAAAAAAAAAAAAAACCAAAACAAAACCGAAAGGTTGCTTTCCTAATTGGTAAATAGAAAGTGAATGGAGAAAAGGTTTCATTCATGCAGGCTTATCCGCTCCTGGCCCGCGGGCCCCCAGAGCTGGGGGCGGATGGGGAACAGGGGGAGAAGAGAGGCAAAGTGTCCTAGGGACCTTTGGAGGTGCTGAAATGATTGGACAATAGAAAATGATCAAATATTTAAAAATTAAGACTGAAAAAGAATGTCCCCCCACCCCTCCCCACCCAAGCCAAACAGGTGTGCTTTGAAACATTAAATATGTTAAATATTAAAATTGTAGCTTTGTTTTTAAAAAACGTCTTGGGAAAAGCAGTTTTTCATATTTTAAATAAAAATCTAACTAGACAGTAACGTTGGAAGCTGTGCACAGACGAGAGGTTAATATGCTGGTATGACACTAATACAGTTCTTAGGTCTATCACACAGACAAGAGGACCTAACCAGTGTTCTAACTTGTCGCGGGGTCGGCCTGGCAGCTGGGTGTTCTTCCGTCTCAGTCACTGACTTGGTTCTTGTTCCTCCCCTAATCCATCCACAGACCATCAAACTGCCGGGGACCGACTCCCTCACAAAAATATTTTTGATTCTCTCTTTCTTAATAGTTTCTATGTAGTTAATGGAATTGTATTTACAACATTTCTTTTTTTTAGAATTCACAACTGCAAAAAACCTTATAATATCACCTCTTTCAACAGAAAAAAAGCACTTATAGAAAAGGAGGACACTCAAAACACCGGTCGTCCTTACCTTATTGCCGAAAATAGATATACTTAGGTTAACAAAGAGACAGCACAAAAAAGAACCGCTATAGCCTGTTAATTAGCCTACGACATCTCACTTCTTATACAACGCAAAGTAGAAAGTCGACGCCCACCTCCCCGCTCCACATTTCACAACCTCGCTTCTGTGTGTGCTCAAATTCCACCTGAAAATTCATACAGTCTCAGAATTGGTACCAAAATATTGAGAGTAATATTACCATCTCAGCATCCTTGAAAAGTGAGAACAGAATTAAAACAAGCAAAAAAAAAATTTTTTTTAAGAAAAAAATAATACCTTAATATAACAATTATACTATGGTTAGCTTTTAACTAGATATTAAAGCTATATGACTACTGCACTAAGTCAAAATCACTACCAAATGTGATCTGAAGAGATTTAAAAGGAGAAGGGGGAAGAGAGAAGTGGGAGGGAAACCATCAAGAAAAACAAAAACAAAACAAAACCAAAATCATGGGATATATACACATTTAAAAGCTGTTGTCTTATATTACAGCAGATTCATGAGATGATGAGATGTAGTCAACCCTCGATCCGAAGTGAGCCATCTCTGGTTGGGATGGGGACTGAGGCTGGTGGGGGAACAGGTCTGATGACATCACCTAAACAAAGGGCCACTCAGAAACTTCGCCCAGTCTTGCCTGGACATCCAGGTATGCTCTGCAGGGTACAGAAGGTCGAGGGTGTCGTGTCCAGAAGAGAACAAAAAGTGGGGGTGGGAGGAGAAAGAAGAAATGTCAGGCAAGCATACCATTTACTCCAACTTTTTATTTTTTTCCTATTTCTTTTTTTTTTTTTAACATCCTTATTGGAGTATAATTGCTTTACAATGTTGTCTTAGTTTCTGCTGTACAAAAAAGTGAATCAGCTATATGTATACATATATCCCCATATCCCCTCCCTCTTGCGTCTCCCTCCCTCCCACCCTCCCTATCCCACCCCTCTAGGGGGTCACAAAGCACCGAGCTGATCTCCCTGTGCGATGCGGCTGCTTCCCACTAGCTATCTATTTTATGTTTGGTAGTGTATATATGTCGATGCTACTCTGTCACTTCGTCCCAGCTTAACTAGAGCTTTCAAAGTATGGCTACACTGGGCTACTGAGGACATTTGGAAATGGCCAGGCTAAGCGCTGACTGGGGTCACAGCCTGAGCTGTGACATCGGAGCCACACTTGCTGCTGGGGAGAGGGCAGCTCTGCAGCTCACTTTGCTGGCTTACTAGTTTGCTGATTCGATACGCTACTGTAGAATTCTTGAGGTAATGGTGGGAAATGGGGTCAGCAGATGTGGTCATGCTGGGTTTTCAGGTGGAATGGTGAATTGCACAGTGACTAGCGACTAGCCTTTTCTGGTTAAGCTTCTGTTTTCAAAGCTTAATGTTTAAAAACTTCTGTCTTTATGAGATACCCATCAATGACTGTCAATAACTGAAAATGCTAATTTCTACTAAAAAAAATCATATTACATACCAAAGACTCAAGGTCAGGACACATAAAAACATTCACAACAAATAACCAGCTTTGGTTCTAGGAAATAAAAACAGGCCCGGGATTCACAGACTTGCCAATCAAATCTCCCTGAATTGACTGTGAGCCTGGGCCCCTCCTTCATGGATGGTACTAAATGTCTGAGGGTCACCTGTGTTGGGGACAAACTGTGTGTTTTGGTGCGGCCATGTGACTCAATTGGCCCACTTAATCATTTTGGAGGGGGCAGGTGGTTACCTCCACTCTCGTCTATTCCATCCTTCTGAGTCCTAAAGGTGGATGAGGGAGGCTGCGCTGGGGGCAGCCTCGGCCCTCCCCCGACCCCCATGGAAACGCTGCAGAGGCCTTGGAGGGTGTGGGGAGGAGGTGGGAGGAGACCTACACCACCCTCCACTTCCAGGGGAGGGAGGGAAGAAGCGCTGGCAGTTGTTCAATCCCCTCATCAACTGATTCTACAAAGGGCTGGAGCCACTTTCCATCCCCAACGTTCTTGGGTACATCAGTCTGCCTTGCTCTCAGAGGAATCTTAGTTCCCTTGGGGCCCCCAGACCCAGCTTAATTAGTCGTGAGTAGCTCTCCTTCACACTGTTAGTGGCCTCTGGCTCCGGCCGGCCAGCGACGGCTGGGTCAGTGCTGGAAGGGAAGTGTAGGCGAGGGGTGGGGAGAATTCACACACGGGGTTTATTTGGTTAAGAGAGGCAGTTGCGTTAGTTGAGGTGATTCCTTAGCAGCAATATTAGAGAAATTCAAGAGATTTATGGAGCTCAGCTCCACCTGGTCCCCCAGCTGGGCCCCACCCTACTGAGTCCTGGCTGGCTCAGGGGCCTGAAGCAACCCTCTACAAGAGGGGCATCCTGCTGACTGCAAACCAAAGTGGCAAATCCATCGCCGGCCTTGCTTCTGTTACGTCCCAGCTCCTGGAGTGAAAGGCGCTTATGCCCCAGCTGGGATTCTATGAGTGGGACCCATTCCCAGGCCTTGGCTGTCGCCCTCTCTCTTCCAAAGAAACAGACTCACATCTCAAGACCTCAGACTAACTCGCTAACACGGGTCACGTTTAGCTTTCACGAGAGAACCCCTCTTCCTCCTTGGTGCTGTTCCGGAGAATGACGGATACTCATTTTCAATGAGAACGTGGCAAGAGGCTCCCTCGCTAACTGCCCCAACCTCCCCTCTCCTCCACTCCACCCCTTCCATATCCCCATCAAAGTGATTTAAAAAATGTTTAATTAACTTGAGCTCAGTTTAAAAGGTTAGGAAACTGGCAGGGATCCAAATCCATGTAACGCAGGTGATGTCATTAATTTAATTTGCTTTTCGTGCGGTAATCTGGATAATTACTCAGTAGTTACTGGCAAAAATGTTTTCTTTTCACTAAAAGATGGAGTCTGGCTGTTTGACTGCATGAACCCCACTGGCTGAGCCCAGCGAGCTCTGGGGAGCTGAAAGGGCCCAGCAACCCACAAGGCCAGCTCGCAGGATCCTGCCCGCCTTTCCATCCCCAGGCCTGGCAGAAGCCCAGCGGTTCCCTGCCTCCGTCCCCCTGGGACGGGCACAGCACAAAATCTCCTTCCAGTTTCCCATACTCTTGATGGTATTTCAAGACAGAGAAAGATGAGGGGTGGGAAAGATAAAGAAAAGGAATCAAAAGAATCAAAGAAAAAAAGTGGGGTCATGCTTTAAGCTGGAGGAGGGATGAGAGATTAAAAGACTGGATTTTTTTGCCCCCCACCCCCCTGAAAAGGGGTCCAGAAAGAGGAAGGAGAGATGTGGACGTGAGGAGACCAGGGCCGTGCGTACTTGCATGCCCAGGGCGCATACATGTACGGACAGGCCCAGCGGGCGAGACACGTGGCAGAGAAGGTAATACCTCAGAGTGAGATGGCAACGAAAGCACCTGCTCAATGGTATCCATTTGTAAAGGCCGTTGCAATCAAAGGTCCCTAAAATTGCACAATTGTTAAGGTCATCAGCACACTATACATGGGAACAGATTGTCATATTCTGGGAAAGGAAATTATCTCTAGGACTAGACTGTGGTTGCCAGCATGAATATGTAATTCTGAGACACCGTGCCATGAGGGGCCAGAATGACATCCTTCCCAGCCCCGACTCCCCACCCCCGGCCTGTCCGCTCACCCAGGGGAAAATTGAGAGCCAGATTCACAGGGGCGGGTGGGTGATAGGAAAGCGGGGCTTGCGCCGAAAATGATGAGCGCTGTTGCCCTGAGCCCCAGAGAGCAAAGATAACAGTGACTCTGTCCACAGTCCCAACGGCTCCAGCTGGGGAGAAAGCAAGGCCCGTGCAGACCAAACGTGACTTGATGTGCTTATTTCAGAAACCGTCACAGCACACAGGTCAGAGACCGAGGTTTTCACAAACAAATAGGGTCTGTGTTTCCGGGCACTGACAACGGAAATGAGCTGTGTTCTACGTGGTGACAGACGGTCTCCCAAATTGATGCAGCTCTAAGCTGAATAATACTACTCTGGATTTGGTACTACAGCTGATCCGAGGGTATTTGACTCATCAAACTACTGCCTTAAGTGATATTGGCTCGGGAGTGGAATTGAACAAGGACCCGGACCATGCAGGCCAGGGATGGCAGAAGTGTGTGAATGTGTGTGTGTGTGTGTGTGTGTGTGTGAGAGAGAGCGTGTGTGCATGCATGAGAGTGTGCACACGTGTGTTTGGGGTGGGGATGGAGGACTTCTAACACCAGGGTCAGGGACGGGCTGCCCTGGTGCCCAGACCGTCTGCCCTTGTTCTGTTCTCCCCAGCACAGCTTGGGAGGCAGGGCTCTCCCGACAGGGACATGACCTGGGACAGCAGACACTCCCAACTCAGCTCAAAATCAAACTGCCTCCAAGATGGGGAGGTTGGCCGATTTTCTGTTTTCCAAATGGAAGGGACAAGCGAGTAAGTGGGCTCAGGCACATTCATGCTCACACACACTGCGAGGGGGAAGAACAATACAATCTGAAAACAGCATGCAAATCTGTTAAGCAAATTTCCATTGCCTGGATTAGTCAGATTATAGAACCACAGAGCATTACAAATATCAAATGCATCTGGCCTTCGGGGGCAGGCGCAGCTAAAGAACGCAAGTGGGAACTTACTTGGAACCTGGAAACTGTAAGAAACATTAGCGGAGGAAACCTCCTGGGACAGGGCTTGCACCCCATGCTATGTCCCAGGCCCCGGCGCTGCCTCTGGACCTTGGGCGGTGACTCTCCCGACTAAGCTGCTACCCTGTGGGGCCGGATCTGTAGCTCCAAGGTCCCAGCGCACATGAGTCTCCAGGAGGCCGGGATCGAGGAGAGGGGGCTGATACTGAGGCCCTACTGTGAGCCAGCAGCTGACATATCCTGTTTCCATTTATTCTCTCACAATCTTTTGAGGGAGGAACACTTATATTCGTTTGGCAGCCAGGGAAGCAGCGGATTATATACGTGGCTCAAGGTTGCATGGGCTGAACGTGCTGGAGTGGTGATCTGAACCTGACCTGCCCACACTCCCTCCACTCACCCACGGCTGCACACCGTGCCTGACCCACAGGTGCTCAGGCAGCACCTAAGCGAAGAAGCTTCAGCCCTGGATGGCTGACATGATGTGGATGGGGACCCGCTGCCCTCTCCTGGCCTCCCACCTCTGGGCTTTTCTGGCACACCCGCCCCGGGAGGCCACAGGAGATGGGCAAGAAGGCAGGGGCAGGAAGGTACTTACAGCTATGCCGTGGCCGAAGCCTGAGCCCGGCTGTGGGCTGGCCGCACTTATGTAATTCCCCACTCCGGAGTCCTGGCTGGCAGGGCCGTAGAGATCGGCGACAGGTCCTGGGCTGTTGGCCCCCGGGAAGCCTCCGGGCCGCGCCGGGTTGGAGCCTGCCGGGGAAGCGGGCGCGCCAAAATTCGGTTGAGCACTGTAGCTATTCAGGACTGGTGTGCAGAGAATAGAGCTGGGTATGAGGCCAGAAGCCAGGCATGCACCGGTCATTACAAGCCAAACACTCCAGAAAAACAGCTGAGGCCCAACTTCTAACACTGAACCAAGGCCATGCGAAAACATCAGCAGGGACTCAAGAATACTCAGCCCAGGCTACTACTAAGAAGCTCGGAGCTCCAAAAATAGAGAGAATAAAAAAACAATCATTCAACACACTACGGCAACCAACCGGAGGTGCTTCACTGCCCACCAAATTATCACAATAGAAATAGAGATATATATGGAAGAGAGAGAGAGAAAGAGTTTTTTTTTTTTTTTCACATCTGAATTGATGCTCATGCAGTCTTGTCTAGATCTGGGCACGTTGAGACAGCATTCACATCCCATGCAAACTACAAAGGAACTAGTTTTAGACTACACATTGTGTTAATATTGATATTAAAATGTGACAGGAAACAAAGCAATTTGTGTCCAGGAAAAAAAAAAATCTTCGGGGAGGGGATTTTTGATTTGCTTTTTCTTTCACTTTTTCTTTTTTTGTTTGTTTTTGGATCCATTAAATGACAAATTTGTTTTAAACAAAAAAAAAGACAAAAAAGATCTTCAGCGCCCCTCCCCCACCAACCCCCTCCCCCCTCCCCACTGGCTACTCCCTCCCTTCCCACCCCTCCCATTTATATCCCTGTATGAAAGTCATCAATACTGAACGTGGTCGGAGGATGGGATATGTCATGGAAAATTTGGGCATCTTAACATAACCGTAATGATGGTGGCAGAGGGTTCCCTTCTGGGGTGGAGAGCAGGGGATGGAGGGAGGGGATGGGGTGGGGATGGCGAATCTGGAGGCTCTGGGGCCGAAGCTGAGTGAATGCCAATGATTCTACGGGACACCCACACACTCACCTCCTGCAGTAGAAGGAAAGGGGGGATTTAAACTTTTTTTTTTCCTTTCGTTTTAAAAAAAAAAAGACAAAGAAGTATGAATCCAGAGCATACTGACTGAACCAATTTATCACTAAAGCATATCTGACCGAAATGTCTGCTTTCTGTTGGTTATCTTCAGATATAGACTCCAGACAGGAAAAGAGCTAGGAATGTACCTTCGCTACAGAGAGATGGGACTTCACACCCACAGAACCTGAGAGTGGCAGTGCGGAGGGGGCAGTGGGAGGAGACACTGCCTCGGGCTCCCTCCCTTAGCCTCCCCCAAATTCCATCATTCCCTCCCCAGCAAGGGCCACAGCCTGTCAACCAGGTTAATTGTGTCTCATCTTCATTTCCCCTTAGTAGCTTAAACTTTTTCTTTTCCCTAATGGAAAAAAAAAAAATTTTTTTTTTAACTGTAAAAATAAGTTCTCATTGATTTTTAAAGCTCAAGGTGAGTCTGGGGCTGGCCAGCTCTGGGCTACAGCTAACCCATCTCACAGAACCAGACAATCTGGGTTCCACGCATTTCCATGGCTCCCAGGGGCTGCTCCTCACAACAGTCTTCTCCCTCCTGCCCCCCTCGGCACTTCCCTCTGCCCTGTGGCCACCCGCCCTCAGTGGCAGAAGGGAAGAACATCTGCAAGTCTGCTCTGGGCCATGGCCTTGCCCCGTGGACCTGTGGTTGGAGCCCCTCACTTCTGGGCGGGGCGCTTGAAGAGCCAGATGTGGATTGATTTCTACCCACTTGTCGCCGGGATGGGAAGAGACCGAAGATGCCCTCCAGCCAGGCTGGTGGGAGACTGGGACGGGACACGAAGATGCAAAGGAGAGCAAGCCAAGCTGGGCCTGGCCCTCGACTCAGCAGAGAAAAGGCAAGCTGCTACCTTGGGATGCCCTCTAGGGCAGGAGGCCCCAAGGTCAGGCCCCTTGGAAGCTGTGCTGAGAAAGGAAGAAACTGGCCGATGGAAAGAACAGGTTAAAGAGAATAAAAATCACAGAGGCTTCGAGCAAGTGAATTGCTGATTTGGGAAGGCACTGGCAGACAAAAGGGATGGGATTTTTGAATACAGAAGATTAAATTTGCAGATAACATTTGGCCTTGCTCACTCAAGGAGGCTAGCAGCAAGCTGCGATATTCAAAAGGCAGCATTATCTTGGTCTCACACACTTTCTTCCTCCGGGCTAGGGAAAACTGAGGGAGCTCAGACAGTGGACTCCTGGCTCACCCAGGCAGCTGACCCAGCTCCTATGCCAAGTAACCAACAAAGTATCTAGCCGGCTCTGTTTCAGGGTGGAGAGCAGGGGTGTGGGCAGTGGGGCCACAGTGGAAGATAGGAAGACTTTTTGACTTCTTTCTCCTGTGGCCAGATGAGGCTCCAGGAGGACAGTGGGCAAGCCCGCCTATCTAGAAGCCAGGGAGAAGGGAGGTCTCCGTCTTGGCTCCTTCCAGCAGGGGGAGGGCCATGCAGCGACTAATCCAGCCAGAGGAGGCAGCCTGGGAGACAGGAGGCGGCACGCCCGCGGAAGGAAGGATGCTGTCCTGAAACATGCCCCTCCGGAGGCTTAGAAGACAGGAGGGCTGGTGGTATTCGGCCCAGCCCCGGCTACCTCTCACCATCCTGTGTGCCCAGGGGGCCTGCAGCTTGAGAGTTGGCCTGAAGGGAATTTCACAGTAAGCAGCTCTTCTTAGGCCTACATTGCCCCTCCCCGCTCAGTCTTCTTCCATCAAATGACACCAGTATCACGGTTGAGAAGGCACTGTATTAAAATGCAGCTCTAAAACCCTAAGTCTCGCAGGAATATACACTTGCCCTCCTAATGCCGGAGCCCCAGCTCAGAGTCACCCCGCAGACAGTCCCCAGCCAAGGGTGAAAGATCAGGCAGTGGGTTCCCGCCGAGGGTGCAGCTGGCAGGCAAGAAGCACCTGGTTCTGGGCTGGTCCTTTTTCTCTAGGCTTCTGGACAGTGGAAGCTGCACCCTCAAAGGCTGAGGGCATGGAGGAGCCAGGTCTCTGGGCTCTTTGGTCAATGACGCCCTCTTTCTCTGTGGGCGGGAGACCCAGGCTCCAGAAAGCACGCTAACAAGCCAACGAGATGGCCCGAACCCACGATCTCTGGGAATGCTCTACCCAGCAACGGCTCTGCTGCTCAGGAAGGAAGGGGCAGGGCACTGCGCACGCCAGCGTGTCGGCGGCTGTTCCCGCTGTCTGATGGTGGGAAGGCATTAGGAACAAAGCGATTTTCTTCTTTCGGGAGGTTCGCACTGCACACTGGCTGGTTACACAGTAAAGGAGGAGGCCCTCCCCTCCAAGCTGTGACCTTGAGAGAGGCAGGGGGAGAAGCACGACTCCGAGCCCCTGACCTAAGGGTGCTTTCTGTGCCAGTCACCCCTCAGTCAATTTTCAATGGTCTGTCTCTTTGGAGGTCGCCTCCAGGCTCATTTTGAGGGGCCAGAAATGTCCCACAGGCCAGGATCAGGTCAGGAAGAGGGGATGGGCCATTATTCTTAGTGGGCAAGGACGCCTGTCTCCTGCTCAGCTAGGGGGTGTGGGGGGGGGTGGGGAGGGAGGGAGGGGGTCTCAGTATATGCTGCGGAATAAATAGTGCTGAGATTCATAAATCGGACATTCTGACTCCTGTCCCAGAGGAGGGCAGTGTCCTGCAAACACCCTGGCATTTTTGCAGCAGAAGCTGTGAGTGCTAAGTGGCCTTGGGCAAGCCCTGGGCCAAGCTGCAGTCTGGGGGCTCGCTGTGAGGGAGCAGGATCACTTTCCCATCGGCTGCCCCGGGCAGCATCCGCAGCGGTGGTTTAATACTGGGCAGGCTCCGCTTTACCCCTCGCCCCGTCCCCCAGCATCCTCTTGACTTCCTGGGTCCAGGCAGCAGGTATGCTCAGGGAGGCGGCTGTGGTGCAGAGAAAGGGAGCACTGGACTTGGAGTCAGAAGACCTGAGTGCGACCCTGGCCCTGACCTCCGGCTACACGCCTGAGTGTCAGCCCCTCACCTGTGGGAGTCCTCACCTGCGACACGTGAGTGCTGCCTGCCCTACTCAGCCTGACTCTCTGTGGGCTGTGGCGAAAACGCAAAGGAGACAGTGCTCTGGAACTTGTCAAGTTTAAAACAAATACACCTGTATTTGAGATAGCTGTGTATGCAGAGCCCAACAAGGCAGGTACCATACGCAGATTTAGGAAAATCTGATGTAGGAGAGTACAATTCACTGGCCATACAAATCAGGAAGTGATTCACAAAAGGATCTATTTCATCCACCTGGTGCACTTAATCACCTTGGACCTGATGAAAGGACTCTGGGGACTGGGGGGCAGGAAAGCAAGGACACTACATCTCACTGAGGCCAGCAAGAGGAATCACATTTGAATTAAATTTGGAGGCACTTTGCATCAGATAAAAGGAGGAACTTCCTGCCCATCAAGGGAAGAAAACACCTTGATGGCTGACCCAGGAAAGCCATCCAAAGACCTTATCCAAGGTCTGTCCTGCAGGCTCAGACTCTCACCTGCAGGGGCTGGACCCAAAGCTTGTGGGCCCCTCGGGGTTTTACAGCAAACCCAGGAGATGCCTGCCTTCTGGAGAGCATACAGTCTGCATGTGGTTCTG
Source organism: Balaenoptera borealis (assembly GCF_965194805.1). Taxonomy (NCBI): domain Eukaryota; kingdom Metazoa; phylum Chordata; class Mammalia; order Artiodactyla; family Balaenopteridae; genus Balaenoptera; species Balaenoptera borealis. The sequence goes on along the minus strand of NC_138879.1, from coordinate 35,094,993 downwards.
CCCAACTGTGGTCAGAAGGGGCTGGGCTGAGAGTGGAATTCGTCACCGAGGGTGGGGAAGTTGTGGGAGAGGGCAGTGAGAATCAGGACAGCCTCACTGTAGGTCTAGGAAAGGTATGGAAGTCCCAGTATTTCTGTATGATCCCAAAGTGATGCCACTGGACCTGGGGCAGAAAGCTAGGGCCCAGGACTCTAAGGCGGGCACCCCTGGGAGGGCATCTCTGGCTCTAAGGCTTGAAAAGTAGGTTATTACTGATCCAGAGAAAGGAACTGTTTCCAGAGTCTTTTCCAGATGAGCTCAGCCCACATATCTGGGACAAGCCAGGGCCCTGCCAAGTCCCAGCCTTAGGCCTGGGTCCTCGTTTGGTGGGTCTCACGTTTCGCCAAAAGGCAGGGCCAGCCCTCAAGACAATTTCAATCATCTGCTTGGTGAATTATCTGTTGCTGCCAGGTTTAATCTCAGGAGGGGGCCTCGTGGCCCCCAGGACATTTCTGGGACAGAGTGTGTGGCTGCTCACAAGGCAAACGCAGTTGGTGGGCCGGTCCTCAGCAAGCCCAGCTCAGAAGGTAACCTGCTGCCCGTCAGAACTCATTATGCCTCCATCAGGGACAAGGGAGGGGCGTCTGGGCGGACGGTGTCATGGCCCTGTTCCCAACCCCCGGCTCCCGCAGAATGGAGGGCCCGGAGCATAAGCCGACGTGATACTCTTCGAGGGCAGGGCTGTGTTAAATCATCACACTAGATTTTAGGGGTTTTTGTTTGTTTTAGAGAATTTAAAGAAAGCGACTGAAAAAGGGATGAGTAGAGGGGCTCTGCTGATAGGCTGATGCCAGAGTCACTGCCCCTCCGACACTCACCTTGTCTATATCATGCTTCTCTCCGCCTGGATTAAAACTCCACAGCAGCAGAGCCTGTGTCTCATGTCAGCAAGGGACCCCTCAAGGCGGGGGGCATGTGGAAGGCGGGGGGCGTGTGGAAGGCGGGGACCCTCCGGGTTCTCACGGGACCCTGTGTTCTCCAGAGCAAGAGCAACCTGCTCGATTCCCCTACAACACGGGGGGGGGTCTCGGTGGGTGTTGGGTCCATAATGCCAGGTGGCTGTCAGAAGCGGAGACCTGCCTCTGAACAGCCAGACTCTCCTTGTTCGGGAGCCAGGCAGCCAAGGCCTTCCTTGAAAGAGAGCTGACGACCCCAATCTGCAGTCTCACTGTGCCCTCTGGAAGGCGTGCCTACTGTAAATTAATGCAGGTGGTCTGAGGGGAAAGGTCAGCCTGAAAAGATACACCTGCTTCTGATAACGGAAGGAGAAACACTCAGCTGTGAACTACCAGCAGGGCAAGGAGGGAATTGCATCCAGCAGTCTGCCCGGCCACTGTGTCCCAGGGATCCTGGCTCAAACTTTCCTCCTGGAGCTTAGCCTGGAGGTGGCAGAGGTAGCTAGAGAGGGCCAGCAGTTACATCTAACCTGGGAAAACTGTATGACACACTAAAGTCAAATCAGTTCAGGGACCCAGATGCAGGGACAATCAATTTTATATACAACATTTTTTTTTTTTAAGCTCTGCTGAAATTCAAGCTATTTCAGAAGGCAAGGAGAAGACATAATTTAAAACTGGGGGAGGCTTGAGAGAGCAATGTGTGATGGTATTTCTTTCTCCCTGTCTCCATATACAAACCAATATATTACTGAGAAGGACAAACTCAGCCTGGTATCAACAAGTCTGGACACATCCACAGATGCCTGGCTCATCATAAATACTGCACAGGACACATGGAGAGTGTCAGCTCATTCACTGGGCTGAGGGAGTCAGTGTCACAAACATTCCAATTGTCGGTTTCAGTGATGGCAATCTTAGAAGACTGCAGTTTCTGCTTGTTTGCTCAACACCTAGCCTGCTTCAGACCACTGAGGTCAGTGCAGATGTCCGTTGGTTAGTGCTGGCCTATCTTAAGTAGGGAATTGATGGACAGCGGAACCTAAGACTTGGGACTCATTGTTTTGTAGAATGGTCTCAGCTTCCAGTCAAATCACATCCCCTAAAGAGATAACTTCACTGCTGGTCGGCTCCAAAACCCTCACATCCTGGGTTACTAGTGAACCGGGATACACTATCACTCAGATCAGTGAGAGGAGACAGCCCCAAGCACCCCCAAAGGACCTATCCGAGGAGGGCTTTGTGGCCTGTACTTTATACTTTACGTTGTTGTACAATCTCAGCAGAAAACATCTCATTCTCTTTCCATCTCGATGCTTTTTTATTATCAGCCCTGATTTGGGTGTGGGTGTGTCTCTTCTTCCCAAAGGACTCGGCTGGGTTGGTTGGGATGGAGGGAAGGGGGAGGAAGGGGGTCAGTGGCTTCTCCATCTGCTCATGGGGTAAATTCTGGGGATGCAGTAGCCTTGAGTGGGCCTGGGCCTGGTGGCCAAAGAAACCAAGCTTTTGTCATGAGGGCAAAGAATGAAATTTCTGGAGCCACCATCAGGTTCTTGTTTCTCCCAGACCCCAGGGGTCTCGAGGGACTGACCTTGTTTGCATGTTCTAAGGAAGAAAGGGGAGAGGGGCCCCAGGGAAGGAAAGGCAATGACGTGAGTCCCTGGGGCCTATGTGGCCCTCGCTCTGCCAGTGTGAACTGTCTGCCCGGCTGCAGCAGCTTCCCCAAGGAAGGGACCCCAGTGGCCGCTGCAGCTCAGGCCACAAGTATTGAATGCAAGGTGGTGATCCTGGGATATAAAGCAGGATCCCTCTGGGATATAAAGCAGCCTTTTGACAACACTTCCACCCTGAGCCTCTCAAGTGCTTCAGAAGACGAGGGGAAGTCGACCCCAGAGACAAATGTTTATAGTTTGGCTGAAGCAGGCGGTGTTTTAACACTCACATCCGGCTGCCTCTTCCCTAAATTAACTGGTTTCAGATTCCAGGCCCACACAGGTTAGAATGGGCAAGGGGCAGCACATGGGCGATGCCAAAGCCTCCCATTCCAGCCCCCCCTGACCTGAGAATCAGGAGGAAAGGAGGATAGAGAGTGTGCGGCCTGGGAAGGACTCCCTCTCTCTCTGTAACAGTTCTGCTGCTCCAAGTGTCTCCTAGTTTAATCCTGAGAATCTGCCTGGCTGTGTTTTGATCGGGTGACCCCCTGTGTCCCCGAGGCACACCCATCTCTTTATCTTTTCAAAAAAGAAACCAGTCTGGCTTCTCCCGGCATGTACCCAGGCACCCCAGCCGTGCTGTGTGTGCTCGCTCTCTAAGTCTCACCCTGCCCGCCCCCCAGCCAGGAGGGTCAGGTCCTTGTGTCTTGTAAGTGATTCCACTCACTGCAGCCCCAGCGTACACTTCCTGCGCTATAACTAGGTTAACAGAAAACGCTATGAAATCCGAGGCCAGAACTACATCCTTGTGGTATCCTCAGTCACGATGAAAAGCTCGGAAGGAATGAGGTGATGCCCTGTCCCAGTTAGCAAAGGTGGGGCGGGGGAAAGCCTCATACTAGTTCAGGCAAAACAGGGTCTGGAGGCAAGGGGCACAGGGTTCTAGAAGCTGTGGTTTCTCGGGGTTCCAGGCTAGAAAGGGAACTAAGATTCACTGAGCACCTACTGCGCGCCAGGCGCATTGGCAGGCGTTTAACACCATCTTGTTCACGCTCCTAACAACTTGTAAGATGGGTTTTATTGCCCTGGGGCTGCAGACAAGGAAACCGAGGGTTGGGGCCGTGAGGGGATGTGTGCAGGGTCTCACAGTGTCTCAGACCGACTGAAACCAGCTCTCACTTGGTCTTCAGGGCCACTCCTGGCTGCTTTTTAAACTGAATCATGCTGCCCAGTTGTCCGTCCTTGCATCATAGTTTGACAAGTTTTCTTCTGTTTATTTGGATCTTTCTTGGCCTCACAGAGGTCACAAAATCAACGACAAGGAATCAAAGCTCCAATGTTGGAATGCCAGCGCCCGAGGGCATGGGTCCTGCTGCCCTTTCCAAATTGGGAGCTCCCTGGTGGCGGGGGTGTCTCCCCCATCAGACCGGGGGCTCCCTGAGGTCGGGCCATGCCTGCCACAGGAGACAGGGGTCAGCCTCTCACCTGAGGACCAGACCACCCTCCTCTGTGCCACATCCCAGAACAAGACTAAGCACGAAGCAGGCATGCGGTATTGCTGGGGTCAGGGTGAGGTGGAAAGGGCACTGCCAGAGAGAAAGGAAGCCCTCCCACCCTAGAAAGTGCAACCAGAGGGCTGGTCTCAGTCCCCAAAGACTACTCCAGTCTGCTGAGGGCTGTCCTGTGGGGAGCTGGCATGCCCTAGCACCCTCAGTATTTACTGCCTGATCACATTTCATGGAAACTCACTGTTTGGGGCTCTAGCAGCCAGGGGGTGGGGTGGGGAGGATGCCCAAGGGGCCGCCCCTTGAGGACCTGTACAAAAGGCTTTCCACTTGAGCAGCCTGTCTTTAATGATTATAAAGGCACAGGAGTTTAATCCATTTTTGATGTAAGCGCTAATAGCTCTGTGTCCTTGAAGTTCAAAGCGGGCGCATACATGTCACTAATTGGCCAAGCACGGCGCCATTCAGCTCCCTCTCATGTTTCTAATTAGGTCTTTAATAACAAACAAACTCCGACCTTACCAAAAAGCCCTCATTCATCAGACAGTCAAGGAGGGACAGTCAAGCTGCTTCCCTGTTTATGGTTGCTCCAGGCTGCTGGTTCTATGTGTACATGCTCTCAATCTCAGCCAGGACAGGGCTGTCCTGTGGGGGTGGGGGGAGGTAGGAGAATCCATCTATGAGGACAAAGACCCCTTCAGCCCATCCTGGAGGGGTGGATTTCCTGGCCCTGCCGGGAGGACCAATGGTGGGCAGGAGAGGCCTGGGCTCCAAGGCTGCAGGCTAATGATCCCAGACCAGCTCTCCTGCTTATTAGAGGAGGCTGGGGTGAACTGTCTGGCTTGACTCTATCTATCTGTTTCTGAGGTAGGGATGCTGACGACAAAGTCACAGAGATGGTGTGAGGCTCCATATCTGGCAAGAACCTGATGGTATCTGAGTCCATGGTTACAGGTTGGACTTGCCTGGGGAGCTTTTAAGTAACGCTGAGGCCTGCCCACCGTGCCCCCCACCTCCCGCCATCCCCCTGTAGATTCTGATTTGATGGATCTACAGTGTGGCCTGCACACTAGGAATTTTAAGAACTCCCTAGGTGATTCTAACATGTAGCCAAGTTCAAGAACCACTGCGTTCGCCCCAGTTCCACAGCTCATCGACGACAGCTATTAACAGGTCCACCTTTATTAATGAATACCATCCAGAGTGCCAAACCCTAAAGGGTTAATCAACCACACACAAGGATGGAAATCTGACTATAGGTTTTGTTTTTAAATGATACACAAGTCTGGAAATATTTCTATCCCTCTCATTGCCTTCACACATTAAAAAAATGTGTGACTGATTTTTTCAAATGCATCCCTACCAGTTGCTTCATCACTTGGAAGCCCCTGGCTTTCTCTTCAGTCACTCCTCTCAGATCTTAAGGCACTATCACTGTCAACCTTTTGCTCCCAATGATAAGGGATCCAGAGCTTTGGAAACAGCAGCAATATACAGAGCTATAGAGCTGAATGGTGCCCAAGAACCCAACAGTCTGAAATCCTTTGCCCCCAAATCAACCAGCTTGTTGTTGGCAGAAGCCAGACTGGAACCAAGTCTTCTGATTCCCTGCTCTTCCTTCTACGCTCTTATCATCATCTTCTTCTTCCTCCTCCACCTCCTCCTTCTCTTCTTCTCCTGCTTCTTCTTAAAAGCCTCTTATCACCCTTATCTGATTAATCCACAAGGCAACCCGTCCCCTAGGACGGGGAAGGGATATAAGGGATGTCTCTGAGCTGTTTCCATCGCCAAGGCCAGATGCCAGAAGCTGTGGGGTCAACCCCTGGACAACCAAGTAAACTTCTAGCAAGTCATTTCCAAGTCTGGTTTGTTTCTCTTCAAGCCAGGTGGGAGGGGAGACATTGAAATCTCAGGGGCTACCTCAGTGGAAGGCTTAGAGACTATTTTATGCACCTGGAGCTGAACAACCTAGACCCAGAAAAGTCGAACAACGTGGCCAAGGGTACATAGCAAAACTGGGCGAGAGGTTTCTTCCAACTCGGGTCCATGTTTTCTGGTTTTGCTGCTGTGTTTGTGGTCTTTTCTCTGGAGCCTGGGTTGACACGACCAGACTCTTCTGCATGGGTCAGTGCCTGACCGACCCCCTGATTCCAGGGCATCCTGGGTCCCGTGTGTTGGTAAGGCTGAGCATCTCCTCTCCCGGCCAAGATGGGGAAAGCCTCCCACAGTGGGCTCTACCACAGGCGCACAGGTTTGCGTTAACTGGACAGACCGTTTTATTAATATTAATAAGTAACTAGGAACAAAGGGCCCCTTTATTTTTAGCTTTCTCTAATTGCGTAGTAATTGCTCATCAACAAAACAAATGAGCCCCTGCTCATGGTACTGTTGCCATGGTACTGGGAGCCCAGCCTCCCTGCAGGACGATTGGCGGAGGAGCCCACTGCTCCCGCCTCTGGCTCCGCCCCTCCCAGCCATTGGCTTAAGGCAAAGCCCCAGCAACTGGGCGGCCAATCCCCTCCCAGCCTCAGGGCTGGGCTGGGCTTCCCAGCGACCTTCCAGATTAAGTCCTCACAGCTCACGTGAAGGGATGTTGACTCATCCCTACCGAGAAGTGTCTTGCCCAAAGTGTCCTCCCCTGCTTCATCGTCTAGTTTCCTTCAGGCAGTGGCTAACTTCCTTCAGTTTTGTTTTAGCTAAAGGCTCCTTTCTAATAATGATCTTTAGCCTGGCTCACACTTACCCGACCATGCCTCCTCTGGGCCTCCTTTGTGTGCCTTTGGTCTGAAGAGATTCAGAGACCAGAAGCCAGATCGGAAATGTCAGCTAAAGCCAGACAGAACCGTGATGTCAAGTCTGCAACAGCAGAAGCAGGTGCAAAAAACACATATAATGCCTCCCGAAAATGACTGGGTTCTCTCCTCTACCAGGGATATGGAGAACTGAGTTGATGGCAGCGGTTGGTTTTTGTTGAGGGTATGTTTCAAAGATGCAGAGCTTTGCAGGTATGGCAGGATTGGTACGATGGAGCGTCTGCTGACAGACGCTGTCCAATGAGACAGACCTAGGCTCAGATCCTGCCTCTGCCACCTCACACATGCTAAGCCACAGTTTTTAAATCTTAAAAACGGGAATGGGAATGACAGCACCCATTTCATAGGGCTAAGAGAATAAAATGGGATAAGGGGGGTGGGCTTAGCACAGTACATGACTCACTCATAATATATGTGAGTTATCATTAACATATTACTATTACCATTATTTTATTAAAATTGGCTAGGAAGTGTCTTTAGCATTCTATCCACCACTTGCAAGATATCCTTCCCTCAAGGGACCTCCCAGGTGGGTTTGAATTTTGAGATGCCAGCTGGAACCCTCTGGTCCATGCCATAGAGTGGATTTCGTTGTGGCTCTCTCATCCTGACAGATCTAATTGCAACAGCCAATCACAGCTGTTCAAAAGCATTATTTGCCCACCTCCTGTTGTGCAGGATCCCAGGATGGAAAGGGGAGACCTTTGCATTTATTAATGAGCATCCAGGAACAAAGGGCCCCTTTGTTTTCCGCCTTCTCTAATTGCACAGTAATTACTCATCTATACTAAGAACAGAGGCTGACTGCCTCCTGGAGGATTGATGGTTTGTATTGTTGGAGAAGGCAGGCACCACTCTGAGATAACATGCAAAATATCTTCCAAAGACTCAAAATCCTGCCTTTCATTGAGGAGAACTCACCAATCAGGAAGAAGACTGAGAACACAAGATCACATTGAGAAGCTAGAGCGAAGGAGGGGGCATCCCAGGGAGGGTTAATCGGGTGTGGCTTCCTGGTGTTCTGAGCCAGATTTGAACAGAGGGAGCAAAGATGAGGACAGAGGGAAATGGACTAGCAGAAAGGACGAGGGCAGTGGCTGCCAGGAGGGCACAGGAATGGGAACAAATAGCCCCGAGCAGGGAATGAACAACAACTTGTTGGCAGAAGCAAAGGAGAATTGCTGGAAACTAAGGTGGACTCCCCGTGATGGAATGCCCTCCAGGGTCTGCCTTGCTCTCCTCCCGTTGCTCCAGACCACAAACCCAGCACAGCCGCAGGGATTAAGGGGTCAGATTGTGCTTTGTTGGGCCACTGCCAGGTTGATCTTCCTCACTTGGTTCTGTCTTTACTGAGTTCCACTGCCATAAAGAATATGAGCCTCTCTCTCCCACCAATATGACTATATCAATCGGGCTTTCAAGGTCTCCCTCTCCCAGACTCTAGCCTGTCTCTACCTCTTCAAGCCTATATCCCCACTGCCCATTAGACAGCCTCCCACTGTCCCCCAACCAGCATGACGTTGAGCCCAGAGTTAATCAGCTAATGGGGAAGAGTAAAAGGCCCACAGTACCTCTTACTGGGCAGCTATATACGAACATTTATGGAGTGTTTACAATTTCATGGTTTGTCACTTGCCCTTACGCCTCCCCTCTCGTCTCTCTAATCCACCCTGCTGTCTGGCTTGTCTAACAAACAAATCTGATGTCACTTCTTGGTTTCAGGCCTCTCTGAGGCTCCCAGTCACCTAGGTGAATCCAGGCTCTTTAGCATGGCACTAAGGACCCCCTGCTCTGACTCTGCCCAGCTCTCTAGCTAGCTGTTGCCCTCAACCCCAATGCATTTTATTTTCTAGCCAGAGTGAACCATTTGCAGGACTTCAAGATCACTCTGCTTTTCTGGTGGCTTTGCATAAGCTGTTTCCCCAGGCTCCCTGGGGAGCTCCTATCTGTCCTTTAAAAGTATAGATACTCGCTCCCCTGTGAAACCTTCCTCGACTTCCCCCACAGCTCTGTGCTCCTCCTTTACTGGGCTTAGGCATCATATTGTAAGTACACATTAGTCTCCATGCTAGGCTGGGAGAGCCTCTAGGGCAGGGGCTGTCCTCTGGAGTCATCTATGAGCTTCCAGGGCTGCCAGCATCAGTCTCTTTTTCCGCCTTTTATCAGTACCCAGATTTGCCTTTGGAAATCCATCCTTCTTCCACTGTGTTGGAGCTCCTTTAGCTCCTTTAGCTGGGTTTAGAGGGGTCAGATCCCACCCTCAGTGCTTGCTTCTTATAACCTAGGCCTTAACCAAATAGCACAAAGTTCTGGACTTTTGCTAGAATTCTGGACCACCTGACGCCCCTCTTCTTCTAGACAGGGTAATGTGAAGCAGGAAACTGCTGCAGCCATTTTGCCATCGTAGGAAACCAACAAAAAGACAATATCGAAATGAGAAGGAGGGCAAAGCTAAGAAAACTGCAGAAAATGAGCCCTGAACACATGAAGCTCACTCTTCCAATAGAGCTTCCAGGATGTCAGCCAATAAATCCCGTATAATATTTAATCACATTGAGCTGGGTTTTCTGATACAGCCCAAAGTACCTTGAATCAAGGCCTAGGATGGTACCTATCACATATAATAATAATTACTGTTGTTGAACACTTAATAAATATCTGCCGATTTAAACTCCACGGCAGATGTGCCCTGGGTTTGGTTCTGAAATCTACATCTGAAAGGTTGGACTGTGAGGTCTTGGAGCCTGAGTCCTCAGCCAACACAGAGCTGGCAGCCGAGGCTGTTGGGCTTTCCCAGGACGTTCCTATATGTGCAGGGTGTCTGGGCGGCAGGTGAGTCCTTCATGAACAAACATGGTTCCTCCCAGGGCTACTTAAAGGAGGCCAAAGACCTGGGTTCAAGTTCAGGGTTCTTTACCCTTGACCAAAGCCTCGCTAACCAGGTAACCAGCTGTGTGACTTTGGATATGTCATGTAACCACTCTGTAGCCCAGCTTTCTCATAAAAAACAAACATGTAAAATTGAGCCCAAACCTTCTGCCTTTCTGCCCATCTCACAGGGTAGCTGCGGTAAAAGACATGACAGCCTTAGCTCTGTAGGAACCCATGGAACCATGATGTACCCAGGTATGTGCTCCTTTGGTGATTCTCACCAACACGTGGGTTCACCAACTTTTGGGGCTCCCCAGATCCTGCAGTGCCCCCACCCAGCCCAGAGCACAAGGAGGGGATTCCTTTGCCCCTCTGTATTGGGCTCTATGTGCTGTTATAGAGCTCTCAAGGGCACCATTCTTCCCACCCCTCCTCCAGACAGCAGGGCCTGTGCTCCCAAGCCAGCATGTGAGAAGGCCAACCAGCTCAGGGGGCGGGCACGGATGTGTCACCCACTGAAAATAATTCCACTGATTTAAAAGACCATTAACATTCTCCCACTCCATTCACTTTAGGATTAACTTATACTTAGGTCTGGGCTTTGAGGCTAGTCACTAATTGCACTAGAGTTGATTTATCAAGTGCATGGTATTTCTATTACAAAATTATTGATTAGAGCTGATGTATTTTATCCTCAACAGAGTTGGTCCAAAAGCCCTTGGAAAATGAATGAAGCTGAGGTCAGAGGTGGGCAGCTCTGCACATTATTATAAATTCACTGGGGTTACTGAAATCCAATGCTGGACTCTTTATGGGCAAAGTCCCGGCTCTCCCAGAAATGAAGATTTTAATGACAAACTGAGAAACAAGGTGTCCATGCCCAGAGCACAAGGCAGTGACTGGGAGATATATGTTCCGGGACAGTCTTTCAAGTATCTGGCTGGTTAGCAGTCCTAACAGGCCACAGATTTTCTCTCCCTCTGGGCTACTGTGCTGGCTCTATTCCAATGAGAGGGTGTCCCCATGACCTTACCCACAGATGGGCCATCTTGGGGTCACAGCCCCCAGAGGATGCTTGCTGCTAGCACAAGGGAGCCTGGGCGGGAAAGAAGAGATGCCTGCATTGCACCCCACCCCCCTTTCCTGGACATCGGATTCTGCTGACGGAGGCCCAGGAAAGCCATCTTCAGCAATAAAGGCGGCACAGTGATCCGTTTTCCTTTTTTAAATGAAGCTGACAGTGCCAGAAACAACGCATCGTGGGAAATAGGGGCTTTCAGTGGAAGGAATCTAGATTCTCAGACCACTGAAGGCAAGAAGTGTTACCTGCCTTTATATGCCTTGGTGCCTGGCACAAAGCAAACCTTCAGTACAGGCTTGTTGAAAGCAACACCTGGGAACCCTAAGGCTTGTGCCGCAACCGGTGCAAACAATGTCCGCATTCCTCCAGCAGCTGGAGTGTGTGGACCCCCTCAGCCCCTAACACACAGGGGGCAAAGGATTTCACTGGGGACATGGAAAATGTCCTGAGATCAAAGTGGGGCAGGTCTGAGATCTACTCTCCTCCCCAAAGTGTTTATTTTATGGCTTAAGTTAAACGATTTATTCTATCCCCAGACTTGAATTTTATTCTTGCTCATTTTATGCACTGGAACAGAAACTCAGGGATGTCCAGCCACCGGGCAGCAAAGCCAGACCTAGGATTCAGGCAGGGGTGGGGGGGGGGTGGGGACTTTCTGCTCTCTCTGCCTTCTGTCCCCACCCTCTTCTCCTGCTCCCCATTCTGGGTCAATCCACCGCTTCAGCAGCCCCAATGCCTGACAGTTCCAGCTTCTCCCTCCGCCATTGCCCACTCCCACCCCCATGAAGACTGGGCCAGAAGGCCGGCTCCTCCCGGATCTCCCTTCCTGGGCCTCGGGGCCCTCAACCTGGCCGAACTGCCGGCTCACATTCAATCCTGGTCCACCCCGACTGGGCCACATGCCACGGGCTACCATTTTGCACACTCTTATGGGGACTTCCTGGGCTTCTGTCTCCTCTGATAATAGATAACTTGCACCCTGAACGTTCAGATCCCATCTGCGTCCTGCAGCGTTGGGTCACAGCCACCCACCAGCCTGGCTTTAGGAGCAGGTCCCAGGTGGCAACTACTGCTTCATCTTCCGTCAACTTAAGAAGGTTAGGGATGCCTCCAAAAGCTCCAAGAGACCTCTACACTGTCTTATGATTTGTCACCACAAATGGAGGGGAGACAATGTGTCCAGAGATGGCTGACTGCACACTCCCTGAACCCAGGGCAGAGGCTGCAGGACTGGGAAGTCTTCCTGGGGAGATGCAGGCAAACTGTGGCCTCCTCTTCGGATATTACAGGCCCCCTTCCTCTCCACCACTCCCCTCCCCTCCCCTTACCTCCCCTCCTCATGAAGCTGTGCCAGTAATCTCCACAGCAGGAATGTCACCTCTCTCACCCCACTTGCCCTCCACCCTTTCTCCTTTTACCTTCACCAACCGTAAGAACAAATGCCGACCTTGACTAAGACCAAATGCATCCCCTGTGTGCAGACTAAGGATCTTGAGATCTTAATCCCTTTCCCCATCATATTTCATTTCCCCTCCGACCATGTAGACAGGGCTGCCACAAGGACCTGAATCCTTGAAGGGCTGGATGTGAGCTGGCAAAGGACTCAAGGAGTAGAGGGCTTGGAGGAGCCTTGCTGCTAGGCCTTAAGAAGTAGAAAAAGACCTGATCTGTTCAAGAATCATAGGAGGAAGACAAGAACAAGGAAGAACTGTAAGACTCCTTCCAACCCTGATTCCATTCTCTTTCACTATAGTTGGACACGATCAAGAGAGATCTCAGTTGGGAAGGCTAGAGCTGAGGGTGGTGACCCAGTCCTGGACTCGGGGAGCAGGGAGTGTGAGGGGAGGTGGTGGTGGCTGATGGTGGGAACATGGATCCAAGCCCTTTGGCAACATTGAAAATACGGAGCCCCTTCTCTTCCTGGCCCCCACGCTATCCTGCAGACAGCTGTGCTGTGCCCAGCCGTCCGAGGCCCTGTAATATCAACTCAACAATGCATGTTCTACAACTACAGCTACGGCTACCAGTACATCTACTACAGTGCATGCATTTAGTTCAGTCCCACAGAGACATACAATCTAAGAACAGGCAGGGGGTGTGAAATGTTTTACTGGACAACAGGTGTTTCGGAGTTGTAACTAATAAAAAAACAAAATCGAAAACGAAAGTGTACAAAAAAAGACATTTCTCGAGAGTTGGATATGAGTTTGTTTCTTGAACTGTTTCATCTGAACAAGCAAAAACATGCAAACCAGCTGGTACTAACAGGAAGCTGGACACTGAGAGAGGATTAATAGGTGTGGACAAACCTTCCCGCTGAGCGTGCTCAGAAGAGTGTTTGAGAGGAGGTGTGCAGATCCTAGTGTAAGAGAGGCGGGAAAGTATGCCTCAGAGACACTCTCACCGCAGCCCCAACCAAGCAAGAGAAAAGACAACAGAACATGACTCTCACACTCACCACCACCGTCAGGAGCTCATGTCACTAGATGGGAACAAAGCTGGCAAGTGTAAAGCACAGTAAGGGGTCCTGGCTGGGGCCGGGGATGGGCTGGGGCCGGGGCCTAAGACTGATACACGGACCCACCCGCGATGCCACCCAGAAATCAAATAGCCTGGAGATTCGAACCATTTCCCTCACTTGTCGGGGGAGTCGTTTTCCAAACTTGATTTAGGTTTTGGGGGAGGGGCATGATGGGGCCACTGGAACTGAATGGATACGATCAAAATAAACAAACAAAGTCTCGACTGAGCACAAGAAAAGATGACGTTTCAAACTTCCGGGTGAAGGTAAAAGAAAAGTGACACTGATAGTGAAGTCATCTAGGAGTCGCCGGGACCTCCCCCTGGGGGTCACCCGAGCCCACCCACCTCAGGTCCGGGGCAGGCGGGCCCAGAGGAGTCGGCTGAGGTGGGTGCAGAGCTCCAGGCCCAGGGCCCTCCTACCCTGACACCGTAGCCCTGACGGATGCCGTTGCCAAGCTCATCAAAACCAAAGCTGCTTCCCACCCCACGGCCCCTGGCTGGCGCTTCCGCTCAGGAAGCTCCCCCGGCACGTCATAATAAGGAAGGGAAAACCCACACAAAACTGTGGAGCTTGACAAAAATGAAAGTGCAAAGAGGGCCTTCCATAGTCCACCTGATTCCTAAGCCAAGCCTGAGAGCCCCTGGGGAGCAGAGGCCCTGTTTCCCACTGTTCTGAGTCCCCGGCCAGGTTCAGCAGGGGACCAAGCTCAAGGGCGGCACTCCACAGACTCCCTAGACCAGCTTCTCCCTGTGAGAGAATGCCGTTGAACTTGTAATGCCCCCCAACAGCCGAGGCTGCTTGGGGGGGGCTGGGGGGCTGAAGGAGCATCCCTATCCCCAGGGGAGGAGCTGGGATGGGTGGGGCAGGATTGCAGGAGCCGGTGAAGGTAGAATCAGGCAATCAGCCCTCAGTGAGCCCCCCTGCTGGCCTGGGCCGATTCACACACCCAAATAAGTCTGTGCAGCCCCTCCCGTACATTCCAGGGGCCACTATGACAGGTAAATAACTGGCCATCCTGCCAGACTTGGAGTCCAGATCATTTTCTAGGGGGAGGGAGGGAGGAAGGGGAGAGTGCTTACAGGTCAAAATGCACTAAGAGAAAGACAGGTGGAGATCTTCCTTCCCCAGCCTTGTAACCCTGCTCCAGGTTCAAAGGGGGTAGGGGGTGGGGGCTGAGCTACCCTGTCTACACGTGGGCAGGTGTCTTCCAGCCTGGGCAGTGTTCTGACCTTGGCAGGCACAGCCCGGTCATCACCCTCGGGCACACCCAGGCTGCACTGCGGGGGGGCGGGGTGCCCTATAGCTTCCTGGCTGAGCCTGCATCCTGGGGTGGGCACCTCCGAGCTGAGGATTTACTCCTTGCACTAACCCAGGCTGGTATGGGCAGGGGGTCTGGGAGCACACTCCTGAAGAGAATTCACTAACAGTGCGGTGATGAGCATGGCTGACCTAGAATGGCCTGTGGGAGACTCGGCTCCTGATGGAAATGGCTACAAATAAAACACCACTGATCCTGAAAAAAAAAAGGGTGGTTGGAGATGGCTCTGACTTTTGGGGTTAGGAGTTAGAGGGGATGGGTGGGACTCCCGCCTGGCTCTGGGGGTCTGTGAGAGGGCAGGGGTGGCAGAAGGGGGCAGAGACCATGGGGAGACCACTCTCAGACTCTCAAAGAACCCCATGCTGCCCTTTAAACTTGCCATGAAGTCAAGGAGAATGGGGGTGGGGAGAGAGGCAGGGTTAATTTTGGGTTAAAGTTTAGTTTCATAATCCAAGTTACAATAAGAAAGAAACTGAACGGAGAAAACAACAACCAACAACACTCAAAAATCTCAAGATTTTTCTTTTTGTCGTCCCTTCCCCCAGGCACAGGTAGGACAGAGGCTCATTTATAATGATACCAAAAAGCTCTCAAGTTAAAAAACCAAATGGAACAGGGAGACACTAGGCAGCTGTGCAACCCGCCCCCAGGGCAGGGGGACCAAGAGACACTGGCCAGAGGGCCGGTGGGAGCTTTGGAGGCTGGCTGGGCAGGCGGAAGCCGAGGAAAGGCGCCCGGTGCCCCCGCCCAGCTCTCTGGCTAACGCCCTCAGCAGCCCCCTGAGAATTCCCTGGCCTCTCCAAACAAGCCCCCAGCGGGTGGCTCAGGGGAGTGGGTCCTTTGTAGCTTGAGGCAGTGCCAGTTTGCATGGAACGGATTTTTACTGACATTTCCAAAGGGCCTCACTGTGCCAGTCTCTTACCACCGAGGGTTTGGGTCTTTTTGGCGTTTGCCCTCTGGGCTTTTAATGCCCCATTTCCTGGTACCCTCAGCAGCACCTCCCTCCCCCCGCCCTCCTCAGAGCCCTGTTACATCAAACTAAACTCCCCTGGGTGCTCCAGCGCCCTGGCCGCGGGGTGCTGGGGGAGAGCTGCAAACCATGGCTCCCAGGTTTAGGAGGTGGGGGGCCTCTCGGTGGCCTGGGGGATGGGGAGCACACAGCAGAAGCCCTGCTTGCTCAGGGAGGCAGAGGGCACCTGGGGGAGAGGGACAACGGCCCAGCTCCAGCCTGAGCCCACAGTGCCGCTGGGGAAAGGTTCCCAGCTCACCCCAAGGGTCCCAGACCCCCTCAAAGGTTGGATTTGGAGACCAAATGACCTGGGCAACCTCATGGGAGGGAACACCCCAATTCCCTTGGCGGCTAGAGTCTCGGAGCTCTCTGGTCTCGGCTAAGAAGAGAGTCTGGGATGGACTGGGGGCTTCAGGAAGAGCAGCTTCACTCCCTGGGGTCAGGGTTGGCCTCACGTTTGACCCTCAGGGATTCGGGGTTTAGCCGGATCAGCAAGCCCACTTGCCAAGTGCAGCAGGGGCCGAAGGGGTGGGTTGCTCCAAGGCCAGGACCACGTGGATGGGCTCTGAGTCTCCCTTCGCAACCTAGAACTTCTCTGGCTGGGTCAGAGACTCGAGGCAGGGGGCCTTGTGAACCAGCAAAAGCCCAGGAGGGAAATGCCCACGGGTGCCCTGAAGCCGGCTGTCAGGTGAAGGGGCCGTCCAAAGTCCAAAAGAAATCCATTTTTCTCTTTTGAGTGAGAGAATCACCATCTACCTTTGGTTTGCGGTCCCGCGACTGACCCCCCGCTGGGGCTGCCCCCCCCACCCCCCACCCTCCGGGCTGTGGTGAGAGTGGTGGGCAGACGCAGCCACACGGATCCAACAGGGCCTTTACCTTCCCCTGCACACTGGCCATGCCTGGGAGCCGCCTGGCCCGCACACCTTCCTACCTGACCCTCGTGCTGCCGCCACCGCCGCCGCCGCCACTGGTCCATAAGCCGCTGCCGGGAAGCCTGGCAGAGAGAGAGGAGCGGGGGTGAACGGGGGTCCTGGCAAGGGCCTCGGACAGACGCGTCTCACAGGCCACGTCCCCCGCCCCGACACAGAAGACAGGGGTGGGAAGGGATGTCCGTGGGTCGGCCTTTAGGAGGGACATGGATCTGTGGCTCTCAGGCTTCTGGAAGGCACAGCATCTTTAGGTGTGTTTGATTCCCACACATTTGTCACCCGGGAAACTGGTTCTAGACGGCACACCAAAATAATTGAAGAGGATTAGGAGTAACTTCTCTTGAGAGCAGGGCGAGCTCCCTGCGGCCCCTGCACGGGCACCTCGGTGATTCCCCAGGGCTTGTCCGGAGCTGGGGGGCCGAGCATGGCCCGGTCACAGGCAGGGGTCCCTGTGGAGCAGTCAGCCCTGAGCCATAGGCAGGAGGCCCTGGGGATGGCCTCTTGACACTACAGGCACCTTGGCCAGGAGACGGCTTAAGCCTAGCTGCTCTCCTGAGGCCTCAGGCTTGCTTGGCCATCTTGACTCCAGACTTCAGTGTCAGCAACATCACAGCCCCAGGCCTAGGGGTGAAGCATTCTGGGGGTCCAGCTGGGGGAGGAAGCGTGGGGCTGCAGAGACCTACGTGGGGTGGGCCTGTGGCTCTGGAGGCACGTTATGGGGATTTAGATCTGGCTCTTCTGTCTGAGCTCCACCGTCCCAATCAAGTTGGCATTGAAGGGTCTCCTGGGGGTTTTGATCTGACAACGCACCAGGCAGCAAGGCTGTCCCAGCAGTGGGACTAAACGTCAGAAGGACAAGGTGACCCAGTGTGGCTGCAGAGTGTCCAGGTGAAGGAAGAGGTGGGCAAGTCCCCTCCCCCGGGCTTCTTTCGGCCACAGCATGTGCACACACAGCCACGCCCTGGGACACACACAGACACACTTCCCCACACGTGGAACAATCTGCCTCCAAGCTGACGCTTGGAGGCCCGATCCCAAGACCCATGTCCGGTGACTGTGGTTTTAAATGATGTGCCAGAAGCCAGCAGCAAACAGCCCAACGGAGGGGCTCAGCGTTGGCCACTGAGCCTTCCAGGTAAGGAACTGCTACAGGACGAGGGGGGTAAGGGAACATGCACCGTGGAGGGCGGGGAGCAGGGGAGGAGAGAAAGGAGAGAGAGAGCCGTCCCCCAAACACAGCAAACTAGAAGCCCACTAAACTCTAAGACTATTGCCCTAGCTACACAGAACTACTGGGGAGGAAAGAAGTTCAAAAGGGAAGGAGCTATTCTAGAAACGTCAGGCTAAGCTACTTCAAATGCCAATGAAAAGAGACATACTTGCATTTAAATATGGTAATAGGGCTGTTGAAGGGGGAAAAAGAAAGATCCAGGTGAAATAAATGTACACAGCAATGACCCCTGCCAAGACCAAGGAAGGGACTCCCCCACCAAGTCCTCTCCCCATTTCTTCCAGGCAGGATCTAGATTTCTGAAGATGTGGGTGCTTGCGCAAAGTGCTGAAGGAAAATAAGGAAGATGTCAAGTTATTTCTCCCCATCCCAACTCTACACCAGGCTCTGCTGCAGGCCCGGAGCAGGGCTCAGGGGACCCTGCGGGAGAAGGAAGAGGGCGGGGACAGGAGGAAGGTCCTTATTCTTTTGTACTCTCTCACTTCTTACTTGAAACAGGTTTCCTTGGAAGCATGAAAAAACTGGTGGTGGGGAGAAGGGAGGGGGGACAGAGCTGGGGGAGGGGAGTTGAGTCAATAAGAAGACTTTTAACAAAACCTCTCTTTTCTGGAGTTGAGTGCATTTTGGACAAAAAGTCTGAGAGAAAGAGAGAGGAAAGAGGGAGGAAAAAAAAAAACCTTATCCAAGAAAGAAAATCCATTATCCCTAATCTCAGATAAAGGCTCCTGCTGGAGACTGGGCAGCAGACACTGCTAGGGGCTGAATTTAAACTCAACCATCAAAACGGGGCTAAGCAGAGTGACAGGTGTGGGGGTGGGGAGCAGGGGAGGGGAGACCCCAGTGTGCCCAGAACAGCAGAGACAGCCCTCACAGCACCCCCTCTGTGGCGACACAGTCCGCCATCCCCCCCTCCCCCCGCGCAGCCTGGCCTCCTTGGGAATCTCCTAAGGGGGGAGGAGAGAGCGCTGCCCCAGCATCCTGCCCCGGGGCTGTCTTCTTGGTCCACTTCCCCAGCTCCCTGCCATCCCCCTCCTGTCCTGGTAGGCCGCCCAGCCTCACTGGTCACCCCAAATACGTTCTCCAGATGACCTGGCAGCTAAGCCCCTGATGCTATTTCTAAGGCCAATGGGCTCTCCTTGGTGGCGGGGCTTGTGGGGGATGCGTGAGCACAGATCCAGGAAAGGGGTGTGTGTGTGTGTGTGTGTGTGTGTGTGTGTGTGTGTGTGTGTGTGTGTGTGTGTGTGTGTGTATGTAGCCAGGGGCCGTCATGGGCCTAAAGCTGTTCCCATGGAGTGCAGCCTGTCTCCAGGACGGCAGGAGGGACCTGAGGACCAGGAGCTTCCAGGGCTGGACCTGGAGGAGCTGGAAGAACAGGGAGAGCCTCGCAGATTCGGCTCCTGGTCCTGTTCTCAGCATCTCTCACCAGGCCCTCAGGAGCCAGGGGTCACCTGCGGCAGACTCCCTCCTTGGGAAACCTCTTATTTTATTTTTGAAGGGATGGGGGTCTGGGCTGCCCTGGCAGCGGGTATTCAGGGGAAGACTGCAGGGAATTAGGCAGATCTGGCAGGGCTCAGGGCTTCTTGCTGGGGCTGAGGCCCAGGCAACCGTGGCAGAGCCCCTGGTCCATGAGTGCCCGTGGCCACCCTAGCACCCCACTGCCCAGATGACCGTCCCCCGTCTGCTGCTGGGAATGCGGAGAAGGGCTCCCTCCTCAACACAGCCTGTCTGGCCAACGCGTGAAGCGGACAACCAGGCTTCTCCTCGTGAGGCAGGTTAGCCCAATAGCCAAGTGCACAGACACGAAGCCTGTCTCGGTTCAAATCCTGGCTCAGCCACTTACTAGCTGAGTGACTTTGGGCGTGCTGCCTTAACCTTTCTGTGCCTTGGTGTCCCCACTTATAAAAGAGATGACGATATTAGTCAGAGATTAATAGATGCAAAGTGCTTAGATGAATGCCTGCCAGGAAATAAGCTTCAACAAGTGTTAGCTCTCATTCTGATGAGGCCCATCAGGTCTCTGTCCAGCCTTCAGCCCTGCCCTCAAGACAGGGCTCTCCCTCATGCAGGGCTATTCCACCTTCTTTGTGGTTGGCCACATGGTCAGATGGTCATCAGCACACAGGAGGCCTGAATTCCTACTGATAACAGTGGTCTGGAACCTTTCAGGATGTCCCAACTTCATGATGTCATTTTAGTGCAGCTAAATTTCCATACCTCAAAATTAGAATATGCGTTCCTTTCAGCTCTAACGACTGGGCCAAGCTGGCTGGCGTGACCCCAGTGGCTTAATACCTCCCATTTCTTAGCAGTAAATCAGGCAGCAAGGAGAAAAATGTTTGGCTAATAAAACCTCAGGACTTGAGAGCTATAGGTTGCCTACCTGGCGACTCAGGTGTTAGGAAGGTAGTATGGCCCTCCTGTTAGAGAATCTTGCATTCAAAAAGAGGCTGCCCGGTACGAAAGAATGAAGCACTAATGGAGGAATTCCAGGCACGGGCAGGTGCCAAGGCTCCTAGGAGCTGTCATTCAGACCTAAAGGCCCAATCTCACCAGTCTGGAGTTCCTCGCCCCACCAGTGCAATAAAAGAAGGGTCACTGGGTTTGGCATCAAAGGCTGGCCGCCAGCCTCAGCTGCCCCTGGCTTGCTTTATAACTTAAGCACCGTGTTTCACTTCTCTGTGCCCCGAGTAACCAACTCCTGTCTCCTGCAAGGAGGTCAAGCCAGATGACCTCTAAAATCCCTTCAGCTCTGAGCCTGCAAGAGCCTGTCTTCCTGGTGTAAGAGGATGACAAACCCAAGTCCCTCTGTCACTGGAAAGTGGCGCCTCTGAGGGTGGCACTATCACACCTCTCGGGTAAGTAACTCAAGTAAGTGAAAGCTGTTGCCATCCCACTGACAGTGAATGAGATGCTTTTCTGGACTTTCTGGATCTGTGAGAATTCAGTGCCAATTAGAAGTCAATGGCACTTTTGGTTTTTTGGAGGCTTCTACGACACCACACCTACTTTTTATTGCTTCTGTGGCCCTTACCAGTTTTTGCCTTACCTAAGCACAGTTATTTTTAGGTGCACATCTGATTTCTGCTGCTGGGTGGCAAATTCTTGTAGGGTGGGGACCGAGTCCCATGTCCCACTTGGGACCTAGCCCAGAGTCTGTCCCACATTAGACTCTGGCGGAGCATCAGCTGGTATGATGATGGTCAGATGCCCTAAGGAGGTGGAGGAGAGCCAGGGCTGGGAGGCAGTGCTCTGGGTAAACTGAGCTGAAAGGCAGCACTGCCTGCATGTTTAGCTGCCTCTCCACTCCCGTGACCCTGCAGCCCGGGGGCAGCAAACTCAAATGCCCTCAGGAGTGGGCCAGGAGCATAATTAACCCAGTGAAGGGTACCAGGCAACAACAAGAAAGAGCGCCCTGCTCTGTCTAGCGGACTATCCTTACCGCCGGCCGCTCGCTGGACCACTTGGGGAGTTTTCACAGATGCTGAGGCCTGGGTCCCACCCTTGGAGATTGGGATTTATCTGGTTTAGGGTGCAGCCTGGACAGGGGGACCTTTAAGTGCTTCCCAGGTGACCCCAGGGTGCAGCCGAGGGGGAGAACCTTTGGTTTAAAGGCTTTCAAAAATTGCAAAAGGTTAAATGGTGGCACACATCTGCATAGTCTGTCACCCGCTAACCTTGTGGAAGGAAAGGCCCTCCTGAGAACACGGTGGGGAATCTAATCCTTGCGACCATCTCCTGTGAGATCCACTTCAGGGTCTCCGTTCAGAGCAGCGGGTCTCTAGCCTGGCTGAGGGAGCTTTAGCACACAAAGAATCAGGTAGCGCCTTTGTCTCTATCTTTTAAAGGCCCTCCAGATAATTCTGATGCATGCAGAGATGCACAGGATTCTCTGTGGGATCAAGGACAGAGAATCCTTGATTTAGAGGAAGTCTTGGGGTGTCCTTGGTTTTCAGTAAACACTGAAGGGCTCCACTGTCCTGTCCACCGCGGGGTATTAGGTCACGGACCTCTTACTTTGCGTCCTCTCCCCTTCCTGGTTTGAGAAGATGCCACCTGGGATACAGTTCTGGCTTGGTCCCTACTTAATTCTGTGACCTTCGATGAGTGAATTCCGAGGTTCCTTATGGCTCTGACAGGCTGTGATTTCTGAGGGGCATCTTTATAAAACTCTCTCTTATAATGTGCACTACCATCCCGAATGGTCCATTAGGAAAGACAATTTTTCCTACATTGTGCTCGCTTTAAGCACTCTCCAACCCCTTCCCCAGCACACCCTGAATCTCCAGGAGGTGTGTAGAGCTGCCCAGGGTCCCTCTGAGGGGGGGCACTGTCACCCACCTGCAGCTGCTCCAGGCAATTCCTCCTGCCTCCCTCTTCCTCTGATGCCTGGGCCCTGCCCCCAGAGATTCTGATGATATGTCTGGGTGCAGCCTGGACCAAGGAAACTTCCAGTGTTCCCCAAAGCACGGCCAGAGCTGAGAACACGGCTTTAGGCACTGCTTGCTGGGGTCCTGGGGAGGCAGGAAGCAGAAAGCTCTCCCTGGGGACTCTGGCCCAGCATCCTTCTCCAGGGGGGCCGTATTACCTCCCAACAGAGAGCTGGGGCCCACAGTGCCCTTGCTCACCTAGAACTTCTGCAGGGACCGACATCAGAGGCCTCCGTAACTCCTGACCCGTTCTCAGCCCCTTATCCGCGCAATAAATATTTATTGAGCACCTACTACGTGCCAGGCACTATTCTAAGCACTGGGGTCATAGCAGCGAACTAAACACACACATTCTCTGCCCTCACAGAGCTTCCAGTCACTAGTCCTGATGGGAAAGGGGTCTCCAGTTGTGGGACCAGGCTGCACACAAACCAACTCCCCGGAAAGGAGAGAAAACTGGCTACCGAGAAGCAGGGTTTTGGGCTAAAGGGGAGCTCTGGCCACTCTGCCAGTGAGAAGGGGGGCTCTACCCTGGACCCACCTAGCTTGTAGCCAGGCCCCTGACTGTGTGTACTATAGGGTCTTCTCATAGCTGAGCTCAAGACCTGGGTGTGGCCACACCAAATCCTGCTTGGAGAGGGAAGCAGCGATCAGAAGGCTCAGCCTTGCAGGACGGTCGAGGGGAGGGGTGGCCACTGCAGCTAGTGCTTTTCTCCAAGATCCAGCGAACAAAAGGAAAGGGAATGGAGGCATTCCCATGGCTATGATCTTGACCTAGCCCCTAAAGGTCTTACCACTTCAATTCAGTTAAAAAAAAATCACCAAGCTAGGCCCTTGGTACACATGACCAAGACACAGGTCCCTCAAAATTCTTTTCAGTCAGGACCCACCGAGCTGGGGGCAGGCAAATCCTTCCCTTTCTGGGCCCTAGAGAGTTCCAGCTTTGGCCCGACTACCTGGGGCCTCGGGGACAAGGCAAGGTTTCTCTGCAGTGCTGGCCAGAGGGCCAGTATCAGGAACGGCTGATACATTACAAGTGCTCCGCCCTGGCTCCTGGCCCTAGGAGGACACTCTGTTCCGCATTGCTCTCTCTCTAGCAAGACTTCAAGGGTGAGAGTGGCCACAGGGAGTTCACTCCAAAGCCAGCCTTCGCTGCTCTGTGACAGCAGTTTGTGGTCCTGGCTAGCCCAGGGACACCCACTTGCCCACAGAACAAACGTCAGCCTGTCAGAGACCAAGACCAAGACCTTTAAAGTGAAGGCGTTTCAGACTTTAGTTTCTAAGGAGACATGAGCAAACTATTCTGAGAGTTTCTCCTTCTCTCCTGCACCACCCCTCCCCTCACTCTTCATAAAACTGCCATTTCTGCTTTGCAGACACTCTCCCACCTACCACCAATGGGTGTCAGGACAAGCCACTGGTCTGACCATTGGTCATTCTAGAGCTCGCTGTGCAGATGGCTTTTTACACGTCCTGTTCTCAAAGTTTCAGATGTCCAACTGCCAGTTAAAGAGTCAACATTTTGCATCCTCCCCATAGGGTCTCTCACTGAGCCATTTAAATCTAAATGGCCTAAACTCTCCTGGGCCTCCTCACCTTGCCTACTTTCCCCAGCTTCGTTCTCTATAGGCCTTTGCAAGGGCTCTGCACAATTCCAAGCACCAGCCCTATAGCACCCACTTCTGTGCACCAGGACAGCAAACGTTCAAGTCTTGAGCACCCCAAGATCCCAGGCTCCCAACTTGGCCCCATCACTAGCTCTGTGAGTAAACTAACATCTGTGATCTCAAACTCTCTCTCCTGTAAATGCGGAGTCCATCACTTTTTGACTCCTGAGACAGGCTGTTTTTAGGTGTTGAATTGGGCACTGATTGGTGGACCATGGGATGGTCAGGGGGTCTTGGGGGAGACCCCCGGGAGGTGAGGGGGAGGCATTCTGGGGGCTCAAGGCAGCCGCTATTTACCAACCAGTACAGAAATCATTAAAAATTTGAACAGCCGGCAGATCCCGCCACTGCATGTCAGCCTTAGGTGACAAGGTGAAGTGTAGAACCTTCTCTGTTCCTTTGTCTCCTCACCTTTCAAGCAGACGAGATGATGAGAAAATGATCGTTACACTGATGGTAAGAAGAGCAGCTGCCACTGGGGCGCTTTGCACGGCCAAGAGGCTTCCCCCGACCATCTCGGTGGGCCCTCAGTGCAGTGCCCCCAGGAAGACGTTACTTGGTGAAGGACTCAGGTCCAGAGAGGTTAAAGGAAACCGTGCGCAACATGGCTAAAAGCAAGGCGGCAAAAATCCCATCTCCCACGCTCACTAGCTGCGCCACCCAAGACGAGTTATGTAACCCCCCCTTGGCCTCATTTTGCTCCTCTGTAAGCGCGATTAATGACCTCCTTTTCGGGCTGCTGTGAAATTCAGTGAGATGGTGGCACCGGTGCACCATTATCTGGCACTGGGTGAGCTCTCAGTAAGTGGAATAATAACTTTTATTTCTATTTTTATTATTATTGCCCAGGGTAATAACAGTAGCGTAGCCTTCCTATTCTAAAACCCTATTAATTTACATGACATTTCACATACAAAGGGCTTTAATAGATAACATTTATAATTTGCCTGTGAGTGATAAGGATACGTCTTATCTGAAGTACAAGGTGGGTAACGTGACGGCAGGAGGCGAGGGGCTCGCAGGGGCTCAGGGAGAGCCTGCCTGCGGTGGCTGAAGACCCCGGAGCTGGCGGTCGCTCCTGCCCTTTTGCCCTTGGATTTGTTCAGTTCCTTCCAGCTCCTCTAGGAAGGGCTCAGCCAGAGGGGCCTCTGGGGGTCCTTCCACCCAGTGGAATCCTGCTCTCTCCTCTGTTCCCAGCACGTGCCCTATAAAGCACGGCTATGTCTCTCTGGTTCGTCACTGTGTCCCCAGCTTCTGGGGCAGGGCTGCGAATGGGTGGAGGAGGAACGGATAAGTACAATAGGGCGGGCAAGGAGGGGGCTCTACCTGCTCCAGGCCTTACCTGAATCCTAGCTCGTTCAAGGGTGGTGCCAGAGGTCAGACGAAGAGAGTGTGGAGAGGCCCTAAAGCAGCTCCACCAAGAGAGATGCAGGACAGACCCCACACCCTCCGCTGCAAAACCGGGCTTGCCTTGAGGCCTGCTCGGGCTCAGAGCAGGGCAGCAGGGCTTCGAGGGGGGTCAGCAGCTGCACTCTCGCTCTCCTGTCCTCCTCTAGGTGACTGCATCTGGGCGAGGCTCTTGGCCGCAAAGGAAGCCAGCACCCAGGGCCCACTGGGCCAGCTCAGTGCAATCCACAGAGACCCCGACAGGGAACAGCCTAAGGCAACGGTGGGGACAGGGCCCCTGGTCCACAAAGTGTCTGCCCGTGATTCCCTAGGTCTGGGAAGAAGTGGCATCAGCTTCTCAGTGCTAAAGTCTGTTGTCCAGCTGTCCTGGCCCAGGTAACAGGACAGCACCTGCCCAGATGGGGGCCACGGAATCATCAACAGAGGTAGGAATGCTAGGGAGGGAAGCCATGTAATGCTTTTGGGCCCTTACACTTGCTAATCCCTGGACATGGAGTACCCTTCCCTCATTGGCTGCATGGCAAATTTCTATTTGCACCTCAAAACCCAGTTCAGATGGTGCCCCTTCC
Source organism: Balaenoptera borealis (assembly GCF_965194805.1). Lineage (NCBI taxonomy): Eukaryota > Metazoa > Chordata > Mammalia > Artiodactyla > Balaenopteridae > Balaenoptera > Balaenoptera borealis. The sequence continues at coordinate 35,069,055 of NC_138879.1, read as the reverse complement.
TGAAAGCTTTCCAGGCACTCAATGACTCCCCAACCCTGCCACCCCTCCCCCCCCCGTCAGACCACGTAGGGATACATCTGGCTGCCTGTGCGACGCCCCTCCAGGCTCTGACTGCCTCACTCGTTTACTCAGGATCCCCTCCCAATGCCCAGAGAGGATCTAGCCCCGGGCACGTCCTGATGACACCGTCCAGCACACTACAGAGAATGCGCTCGCATGGTCCACCCCCAACTGAAGGCACAGGGAGCACAGGCGGTGACCCCATTGGCTGGGGTCTCTCTGAGGCAGGGGATCCAAGCTGACCTGGACTCAGGGAAGACATCTCGGGGTAGGACTCTGCTCTGTCTTTTCAGCCTGGGGAGAAGGAGGGAGTGGGGGCCCATCTTGGCCTTCTGGTTTGTCCTTGGTTGTCCTGGAGGCATGAGTTGCCCATCCCTCAGGCCTGGCACTGCCATCTGCCTATAATCTCACACTCTATTATTTGTTGTTGTTGTTGTTTTGGTTTTTTTAATGCCTGGTCAGTGACCCTCTCAACAACCTGTGAGGAAGGGGATAAGACAAGGAGATCAATAGCCCCATTGGACAGATGGGGAAACTGAGGCCCAGAGGTGGCCTTACTATCCCAGCAAGCTGGGGGCAAGAACTCAGTCTCCCGACTTCCCTCCTGAGAACCGGGGGCTCTGGCTTTGGCACCCCGAGTCACGTTTCCCTTTTTCATGCAGAGGAGTTTCAAGAGGCATGGAAACCTGATTGAAAGTGAAACCCGCAATCCCGTCAATTCAGACTGCTCCAATTCATTTCCGCAAACATTTATTAAGTGCCTATTAGGCACCATGCTCTGCTTTCATCATCTGGGAATAGCGTCAGCTCCTGATTTTCTACGCGACGGGAGGAGCGTGGGAGGGCGGCCCATCCACAGCTCATGCCAGAATCGGGGGTGTGCTGCTGAATTTTACTTCCTCATTTTCTTTTAAAGCAGCGGCTACACTGTCCTGACTAAGCCTGACTTTAATATTCAAATGAGGGATAAGCCCCCAGTACCCACAGGGCCAGGTGGCGTGGGAGTGGGCTGGCCACAGGAAGAGCTGGCTTGTGATTTCAAATCTGCCTGTGGATCCAATCTGTGAAGGGGGTAATCCCTAGAGATGAAGCTCAGGGCTGGAGGGAGGTGCAGGTTAGAGGGCTGGTGATGAAGCAGATGTGTGCGGGCTGCCACATCAGGCGGGGCTTCCCTTTACAAGGGAGCGTTTCTGTTTAGAGTGCTGAAACATCTAGCTGCGGGCGTCTGGGACTGTGGGCATGTCAACGGACCCGGGAAGCCGACCATCCCATCCTGGCATGTCAAGATGGGCTCCCCTACCAGTAAGGAGCCCACTACCACTCGCTGGGTGGGCTCCGTTCTGGAACCCAGCCAGAAGCACCGAGCCAGGCAGCACCGGCAGGGCTGAGGACCTACCACGTCAGGGTGTACCAGGGTTCCCCCTGAGGGCATTTCTGGGGTAGGGGGTGAGGAAAGAGCCCCGTACAAACTCAAGCAGGGGAAAGTCCTGAGGTTTAAACAGACACCCGAGTGAAGAGTCATCCCAAGCCACTGGTTTTATGATTCCACCACAGTGGCCCTGGAATCACCTCCCCTGACAGAGTCACAGAGGCTGGGAGGGAGGCCTGTTCCTCTCTCTGCAAGAACCTGACCAGAAAAAGCATAACTTTTTCTGGTGGGAGTACGAGCACAGGTTTCCCGAGTGGGGGCTGAGCGCGAGGGTCTCTGCTACGTGGGTGGGCTGGGTGGGGGGGTGGACGGAAGGCCTCTGGAGTCGTTCCCCGCAGTGGCCCAGGTTATCCATCCAGGCAGGGCCCCAGGCCTTTGGCGTGGCAGCTATCAGCACGTCTGAACACTTCACACATGTCGTAAACCGGACGGAACGGACAGGTGGGTGTGAGCTGGCTCAGGAAGCAGCCCCTTGCCCGTGGCTGCTTTCCCCAGTCATCTGGCATAAGGCAAACTCCTTCCCCTTCCAAAAACTCGGGCTCTCTTCACTCTGCTTTCCACATTCAAGCCACGGCCCTCAGGATAAGACAGACCACTAAGACTTGGTCTTTGCTCAAAGACTAGACGATGTGACCGAAAGTTACACTGCAGAGCCACAACTGAAGATGGGCTACAGCAGCTTCTCCGCCAGAGAGAACAGGATAACCTTGAGCTATGGCACCGCTCCTCAGACCACACCTCCTCCCTCGGTGTGGAACAGAATCATCATCTTTTAGAGGGACCAAAAATCAACCAGCACCTGAGAACCATTCATCATTAGACTGGAAACATGGAAGGCAAAATACGTGGTGAGCAGTTGTGAGTTCCGGATCCAGCAACCATGCGGGCATCACTAATTAACCACAGCTCCCTTTCTGCTGAGCTAAGACTTGGCCTCAAGACCATTCTTAGCCAGTGCTCCGGGAAGCCAGTCCCCATCAGTCAATGTCAGCACCTGTTTTCTATCACTGAGGAGGTAGAAGCACAAACTGGCACTTCCAGAACCAGAGTCCCAGGGTTTCCCTGCCTGGAACCTGTACCACCCGGCTGTTCCCACACAATCATCCTAGGAGGGAGGTGGGAGCACCGAGCCAGGGATGCTAGCCTGACTCTCCTGGCCGCCCCGAGGGCCCTGTGTCTGAGGTCACTTCAGTAGCCAAGGCTGTGGCTCACTTCTTTGGCGGTTGGGGCCGCATTAACCCTGCTGTCCCAGTAGAGCTGAAAGACCCCCAAAGGGCCACAGCCAACCTGAGGCAGGGGGAGAGGAACAGAGCCCAGAGGGGAGGAGGCAGAGAGGAGGAGGGGCAGTGCAGAAAGAGGGGAGCATTCTTTTGAACTCATCCACATGGGTCCCTCACTGGAACCCCCCCCCCCCACCCCACCACCTCTCCAAACCCCTTCTGACTCACTTTGGAAATCTGACCGCATCACTCCTCTACCTAAAATCCTCTAAGGGTTTTTCATGTGTTTTGTGGATCAAATGTGAATTCTGGAACCTGCCCCCCTTTCTAACCTTGTCTCCCCTGACCCACCCCCACCCCATTAACTGCTCTTAATCCCTGGGACCTGCACTGCAGCCCCTTTCAGGTTTGTGGCAGAGATTGCTAAGTGTCCCCTAATAAATATTTCACTCTTCTTCCTTAATACCAGAATCCTGTTTTTAGCTGGCACATGGTTACCAGGAATAAAGACATTCCTGGGGTTCCTTTGCAGCTAAAAGTGGCCATGTGACTAAGGCCTGACCAACGGGATCTAAGCAGAGTGCCACACGTAACTTCTAAGAAGTGTTATTAAAGGGAAGAGATGTGTTCTTCTGGGATGAGTACGTAATGGCTGGAGCTTGAGCAGCCTTCTTAGTCTATAAGATGGAGTCTTACATTGAAGAGAATAGGACACAAAGATAAAAGAAACCCAGACCCTTGATAACTGTGGAGCCACATCCAGGCTTCTTTCACATTGGAGAGAAAAAACAAATTCTTATTTTGCCTAGGCATTATTATATTGCATTTTCTTTCTTTTAAAAAAATACTTGATTCAGTGCCTAAGCATGTCATTTCTCTACCTGGGATACACTTCCTTCTCTTCTTTACCCAGCTAATTTTATTTGACTTTGTAAGACCCAGTAGTGGTGTCACCCCAGGCAGGACCAGCAGCCTGTCTTTGTCCCCTTATAGCAGAGAGAGGTTCCCTCTCTCTAGCTAAGCACCTGTCCCGTGATGCTCAATGGGTTTGATCACTGGCTCTCTCCCTCAGCTGGACCATGAGCATCCTGAAGGAGCTAGCCTTATTCACGTCCAGATATTTAGTACCTAATCCACTGCCTGATGATCAGTACGTGGGGAGGGAGGAAGGGAAGAGGAGGGGTGAAGCAAGAAGTCCCAGCAACTCCCTTGGGGATTCTCAATCATTCCTTTCACTGATAAGTAGATCCACCAGCAGGCAGCTTCATCGAGGGTGACGAGGAAGAGAAAACCACTCTGGAGAGTGGTAGAATAAGACCACCAATGCCCACTGTTTCTGAAACTTCCAGTTGTATAGCATTCACCAATTTATAAGGCATGTTCACATATACACATTACCCTAGGTAATTCTAAAAACCTAACTCACTAGGCACTATTAAAATCCCGAGGGCTCAGAGGGCTAAGAGTCACTTGCTCAAGGTCACATGGCTACTAAGTGGCCAAGTGGCACCTGGAAATGAGACCTTCTAGCTTCATGTCCAGCAACACAGGTGCCTCCTCAGACCTGCACCATACAGGGGAGTTAGGAAAGCAAGCTACGTGCAAACCACATGTGGGCAGGTGTGCACAGTGCGTGCATGGGCTCACACACACCTGGTGCACAGATGCGAGGGGCTCCAGATGTTCAGTGGCATTTTCACTTGAGGGCAGGGGGCGATGGCAGAGGAAGGGGCGTGGGAGCGGACCGAGCAGCTGCTGCATGCAAACGCTCTGCCACGGCTCAAGGACAGGGCCACCTCGAGCAAGTGCAGGGGACACGAGGAAGCAGAGAGGGCTGGGGACAGGCGGCAGCCAGGGGGAGTGCGCATGCTTTCAGAAACCGCACTAGGCTGTCACTGGTACCAGTTATTCAGTGCGTTCACCTCCCCCGGAGCGAGAGCAGGACACTGTCAGGCTAAGAGACGGCAGCACACAGCATGTCCGTGGTAAACAATTTATTTTTCTACCTCAGTTGCTTACAGGGGTAAAAATAAAACGGCAATAGGGAGAAGCACAGACGAACTATTTACAGAGATGAAGAAAATGCACAACGGCTAAAACGTCTGTGAGGCAAGCATACTAGGACAAGTTCACCAAAGCAAAGCAATTCATAGCAGAACAAAATAAAGAGGAAAAAAAGCCATACAGATTAAAAAGAAAAAATAGCACTTATGAAAAAGCCCGAGGGAAAATAAAAGGAAAGTAACCAATGATTACATCAAGCATCTTTAATGAGATGAACACAACTGCACAGGTTGGGTCTAAAGGACACTGAAAGGAGGGACTGAATGCATCCGACGGAAGCACGCAGGTCGCTTCTCACAAACCCTGAGCGTGAACAAGGGGTGACTCTTGAGGGCCCAACTGAGCTGTACTTCGTTAATCCAAGAGAGTGGGGAAGTGGACAGCTCAGGATCATTGGGAAAGGAAGCCCTTCTGGAGGTGACCATCGGGGGTACCGACCTGATCAGGATAGACCCTCTGTGTTCGTGCCCTCTGACCCCAGTGGGCCAAGAGGCCCTTGATGCCAGCAGGGAATGCAAGGCCAGTAGGCAGCGAGGTGAGGGCAGAGGTGCTAGGGAAAGAGGGACCCAGTGTGGATCGGTGCCCACGGGGCCTGAGATGTGGTGGCAGCACCTGGGTGCCTCCACTGTCCCTTCCCGAAGACAGATGTGTATTATTATAGCAACAACCACTGAGGGACTGGCCCCCAAAGACAAAGACAACCAGATAATGTTTATATAATTTTTCTACCAGATTAGATCGTTCACATTAGTATTTATACAATAGTCTCTGTGTGTGTGTGTGTGTGTGTGTGTGTGTGTGTGTGTGTTCACTTCTGGTTCTGTCTGCCATAGGACATAGGTGCTCCAAGTCACATATCCCCAACCCCTGTGGGCACCAGCACTTAAAAGCTCACCCATGAAATGCCCCAACAAGCCTATTTGGTAATTATTTAAAATAATTTAATTATTTAAAATAATTAGATTCCCTTGAGGAAGGCTCTACAAAGTTTGTGAGAAGTTTCCCTCTGGCCCCATTACATTCTGGGAGGGTGGCAGGTGGAATGTGTGGGTGGGTGTTCACAGTGCATACGAGAAGCAAACTGGGAGGGGACTGGAGAATAAAATTGCTTTTAAAAAACTGAGAGAAGCATTGAGGACAGGAGTCTTTTCCAAGAATTACAAATGAGAAAAAGAACATTCGTTCCAACAGGCAGCTACGACAGTGTTCAGTGGGCACTGACAGCAGTGGGGTGGCCCCGGCAGGGACTGGGTCCTCTCTCTAGTAATGGTAGCAAACCCCAATTTGTTATGCCTCTCTTAAGAGCTAGTTGATAAAAATTATGTCTTGTGAAATCGGCAAATAGTCTGCAAAGTGAAATAAGAACAGAAATTAACAGATTGAACTGAAATGAGGGTCCAGAGGGGGAAAAAGAGAGGAGACCACCGCTCAGGATCGTAATAAGTCCAGTGCCCACACCGATCCACGAGGGCTGGGCTGGGGGTGAGGGGCACGCGGAGGACCATCTGGGCTTGGGAAGAAGGAGCCACGTCCACGGTGGCTGATCACCACTCAGTCTTTCTGGAAGAGAACTACCCCCCACTCTAATAGTCATCTGAAGCCCATAGCCCCCTTTATTGGAGCAGCTCTCCTTTATTTTCATAGGAGCCTAAAGGTGGGCAGAGACAGGCATTTCTTAACACCAACTGTGCAACCAGAAAGGTCTGCAGCAAGCCCAGGTCACACAGGTAAAGCAGGGACACCAGCAGATGAGACGGGGATTCACAGAAAGGGCCAACTCAGGTGAAGAGGCGGCACCTTCCTGCAGGGGGACGCCGGACACTCGGTGTGTGGTGAGGACACACAGGATGCAGACCTCAGCAGCCCTCCAGGACGGGGGTGTCCTTCCGCTGCTCTTAGCTACCTCGCATCACCCCACAGGATGGATTCAGGAAGGGCTGGGAGGGGTGCGGGAGGTACACGCATCACAAGAGAGACGAGGTGGGCAGTGCGTGAAGTGGGCACCACTGAGAACATGGAAAAGAAAGACCACGAAGAAAAGACACCAGGGCAGCTTGGTGGTGATGAGACCAGCTGTGCTGACGTCGCTGACTCACAGGCATGGGGAGGGGGTCAGCAGAGCCACCCTGACAGGGGCGAGGAGAGGGCAGAGTTGGGCTGCCCTCCCCTGTGTCACCCCTCTGCACCCCAGCCCCCTTGGCCAGATCCACTGAAGACATTCTTTACTGGCACGGGGCAAGAGACTCACGTCAGAATGCTGCAAAGCTTCCCTGCCCGTGAGGCCGAGGCTCCAGGAGGAGTCTGGAAAACCACAGGGGCCTACCTGGGCTCTGTGTGCTAGAGTCCTCGGCTGCTGGAGGCTCCTGGACAGCAGACAGAGCTGCCTTTCCACAGGAGGCCACTCCTCCAGGGGCAGGGTCACCCCAAGCCCATTCCATGTCCCTTTACCACCACCCTCCCACCGGCTCTGTTCCCAAAGCCCTGGCTTGTGGTGAAGGGCTAGGCACCTGGGGGACCCCATCTCATCCTACCCAGGCTCGGTTGGTCACTCTTGCATCCCTGTCTATCCTGCATACGTGTCTATCTAGGGCAGACCCAAGGATGCAGGTCCCTGAGACACAATTCAACCAGATATTTCCTGGGCTGGCTCATGGGGCCCCGAGGGCAGGTTCTCAGATGAGACGGGGGCCTGAGCAAGGGGCCCACTGTGTCACCCCTCCTCCAAATTATACTGTGTTAGGATCCCTAACTCTGTCTGCTGGGACTAGTGCTACACTGAGGGGGCAATGGCAACCTGGTTGTGAAGGGAGGTAGGCTGCACCAAGCCCACAGAGCAGCAAGGCACTCTCACCGAGCCAGGATGTGTGACCCTGCACATCTTCTTATCCCCTGGGGAGGAAGGTAGGGGAGGGAAGAAGAGGAAAGCCTTCCCCCAAACTACCACCAGCTTCTGGGCTGAGCAGGACAGGCAAGGAATGGAGAACAGGGACAGTGACACACAAGGTCTCCCCAGGAGAGGCAGTGCACGCATGCATGTGCGTGTGGGGACCAAGCACCCCTCATCATAACACACCTCTTCATGTAGGCTCTGGAAGAGCTCCATCCAACAGAACTCTATGTGGTGATGGAAACGTTTTATATTCTGCACAGACAGTAGCCACTAGCCACATGGCTGCTGAGTAACTGAAGTGTGGCTAGTGTGGCCGAGGAACTGAATTTTCCATTTTACTTAATTCTCCTTAAGTTAAATTTAAACCTTAGTAGCTGCATGTGGCTAGTGTGACGTACTGGACAGACGGATGCTAGGAAGATGATGGGGTATGGCCGTTGAGACCCAGGCCACCTGGGTCCCAATCCTGGCCCTGCCCCTTACTGGTTGTGACCCCTTGAACAGGGTTTCTACCTCTCCAGGCTTCAGAGTCCCCATCTGTAGAGGGAAAATCTAGAGGAGGTGCAGACCGTGCCTGGCCCAGTGCTGGCTTCTCAGCTTGTGGTGTCTGGTGTCCTGCTTGGAGAGGCCCGTGGCCACCTGAGCTGCCACGTGCAGCAGAGAAGCGGTGCGGAGGGCTCCCTTGGGGCAGCTGAGGATGCTTGCTGAGGGGCCCACCCTGGTGGGGAAACCACCCGGCTCAGGGGACACACTTGTGGGCAAGTCCCCCCACTCACCCCCCTCCACCTGAACTTCTGCTACTGTACCTGCTGTTCTCTTCCGCCTCCCCCGCAATCAGAAAGGTGCACGGACCCCAGCCACCATCCTGCCCAAACCCCTCATTTCCAGAAGACAAAAGAGAGGCCCCGAGATGCTGGATGACCTGCCTATGGTCATGGGCAGCCAGGACAAGAGCCTAGGGCTTCTGTTGATGATTGAGGATCTGTCCCCCATAGAGCATGGCTCTCAGTGTCCCACATGCCTGCTGACCTCCCCCGACACACCCTTCCCCACTCGAAGCTCAGTCTGAGGCACAGGTGGGACCGGCCCCTCGCACGCCCGGCCCTCCACTGCCTTCAGAGCGCCATCCCCCCAGGGCCATGTCCTGCTCGCCTTGCCGCCTCGCAGCTCAGGCCTCCGGGTTTGGCAGGATGACCAACCAGGAGTGGAAGCCCAGCTCCCTAGCGGCCTCTCCCAAGACACAGAACCAGGAGGGCAGAACTCTGCTCCTCGCATCTTTTCTACACCCCCCAGCTGTCCTCAGAACACAGACACCCCCGAGCACCCCGATACATTCTTGCTGTACTCCAGGTCTGGGGAAGGCTGGCTTCCCCCCTTCTAGGGAGAAGCAAGCCCCATAAAACATTACTTCCTTCACGCCCCTCCCCCATCCCTGTAGGACCACGGCCCCCGCTGCCCCACAGGTTGGGGGTCCCAGGCCTCCCAGTTACATGGGAGCTAGAGCAGCCTGGGCACGTGAGTGGGTATCACCGGGCACTCTGCCTTGAGTCTCTGACGCCCACATGGAGGGAGGGGAGAATCTAACCACCCCCCCGCCACCATCACTCAGGACAGAGAGCAGACCCAAACCCAAGAGCACACCCAACAACACACATGTCAGAAGGGCACCGGAGCCGGAGGAGGGGAGGAAGGAAGGTGAGGTCTAGACAGCAAGGCACGTGAACGCTGGGGAGGCACAGGGAGACAGAAAACCCTGGGCCCCAAGTTCAGTCCCCTCCCCAAGGAGAGAGAACCTGGAAGAGGTTTCAGAAAAGGGAGGGCTCCTGTCTTGGTTCTTTCCCTTCCCCCTACACGCCACTCTCAACGACCCGGGACCAGTGAAATACTTCAGTTAATCAGAAACTGGGCTGCATCCTGAGCTGGATACAACGTCATGTGGATCTGAAACTTAGCACCTGTAGGTCATTTCGTGAATGGATGCATGCGTGAATTGGTTCTCCTTAGGGGTCCCCCTCCCCCCAGTGCAGCCCACCTCCCATGTCCCCAAAGCCCTGGGAGACAAAGCCACTCACCTGGGAACTGATAGCCATAGCTAGGAGCAAATCCAGGGTAGCCGCGGCCATAGGTTGCCACAAAGTTGGGGTAGCCTTGAACACAGAGAGAAAGACCACGTCGGTTAGTGCAGCTGCTTCAGGCTGGGAGAGTCCGAGGGAGGGCGGGAGTGAGACACAGTCTGAGATATTTTCCTACACAAAATTACTTGTCTCCCGTGGGGGTCTTTACCCAGGGCCTGGGCCACCCCTCGCGCGTGGCTGGGGCACTGCTGTCAGCCTGCTGGTGATTAGCCTGTATTTGGGCCGAGAGACCCCCCAAAGCCCACGCACTTTCTTGAACCTGCAGAGTAAATGCCACAGGTTAGCCCCAGACCCTCGGCCCACGCCGGGCGCTGACATTTGCAGAGCTTACCCTCTATGTACTTTACCTTAAGGCTATTGACAGTAGGAGATTAAAGTCCTTCGCCAGCACCATGGACAGAGCATAAGGAACGCGGGGTGGGGTCACAGTCTAGGGGCAAAACTCGGGGCTGACTCTGTGCCTCTGGAAAAACACTGGGCCCAATGAGCCATGGCCCGGGGGACACAGGGACCAAGCCACGTCCAAGCAGGGACACTCCACCGTATCTTCCCAGGGCCCTGGGAGAACAGGGAGGGCCGGGCTGTACTAAATGTGCACCACAAGCATGAACCCAAAGCCTCGACAGGCATTTCCCAGCAAGCATGCTCCTTCCAGGAACCCGTCCCAGCGGATTACCTGGGGGTGCTGGCTAACCGAAGGGTGTCTGTGGAAACCGCTGCTGGACTGGGCATGGGGTGCAGAGGAAAGTACTGGCAAGTTCTGGCGTCCCTGTGGTTGTCTCTGATCAGTTACCAGTTACCAACCCCCCATGAGATGCCACTGCAGCTCGCTACCCTTCGTGGTGCCCACTCAGACCCTCACTCCTCACGTCCCGACTTCTTGAGTTCGGCTACAAAGAAGGCTGGGGTAGCCTTCTTGGACGGAAATTCCACTGGCCATAGGAGACCCATGGCTGCCCCGTTCCCAGCCTGCCAGGCTCCCTTTGCTTCCCTCCGCTCAATATAGAAGAAACTCAGTCCATTCACGCTCTTAAAATACCACCCTGGCCAGCCTGAGACCTATTTTACCACCACCACCATTGCCAGCCTGACTTCTGCTTTGACCTCTGAGCGGGACGCCTGTGGCTGTTTTCAGCTGCCCAGCACCTGAACCCCCTTCTCTGTGTTTGCGTCTTGGAGACAGGCCTGCCTCCCATCATGGAAGCAGAAGAGCCTCCCTCCTGCTCTTGCTGAGCCTGGCAGCTGGGAAGCAGACTGTGAACCTGGGCTGGGCCAGTGCAAGTCTTCTCCAGGTGCCAGTGGGGCAGAGGAGGGCGGATGATTCAGAATCTATTCTGGGTTCAGAATCTATTCTGGCGTCAGCAGCAGAGCCCAGGGTCCATTGGTGGCAACAGTGGCCCCCTAACCAGGTCATTCCTGGGTTGTCCCTTGATGGGGCTGTGGCTGACCGCCCAGCTCCCCAGTTCCTGCCTGTTCCCCAGACTTCCTGGCACTTCTGTCCGTTGCCCAAGCCCCTTCCAATAATCTCTTTTACTGTTTATAGCAGCCAGAGTTATTTCTGTTGCTTTGTCACCAAAACGCTAGTAGAAAGCTGCTCTGATGGGCGGGTTTAGGACTGTCTTCACGCCCTCCAACCATAAGGCCGATAAGTGGCGGCTTTCCACATGTATCCTTGTGGCTGCATACAGCAACTTGAACACCCTAAACCCAGGCTCTGGGGTCTCATCATCCACTTCCAAGGTGGGTTCTCACATGTCACGAGCATTTTCTGACCCTGCAGGTGACGGCTGAAGACCAGGATCATTCACTAGATTCCAGCTTGGGTGCAGCATCACGAGTTAGAGTTTGCGGGTCTTCCTGCTGCCTGTTCATAGCATTTTTATGTTGAAGGGGGTCCAGAAATGGGACCCACCCTCCTCCAGTTTCCTCTGCTTGTTGGTGCCACAGCTTTCACCTTGACCGGAAGATCTGTCATCAGACCTAAGACAGAAATTTGCTGGACTAGACATCAGGAGATGGGTTCCAGCCCTGCCTCTGGCCCACGGCCATGCCACTGGGGTTCTTCCCTTCCTTCTGGGAGCTTGAGTCTTGCCACCTGCAGAAAGCTTTGCAGGTCCCCTGAAGTGCTGATGGGCCCCAATTCTCAACAGAGACCAGCTGTGGCTCCTTTCCCTCGCTTCGGCCAGAGCCTTTCCAAATTTGCAGTCACAGCTCACTGGCCAATTGATCTGTTTACACCCCACAAGGGTCTTGCCGCTTGCTCTTTCCGCATGAGTTTATTTCCCAGCACTTGGTGCCTTGCTGACAGAGGGACGCCCAGACCAACCAGGATGACCTGGCAGCTTTGTCCTGACTGCAGAGGAACAGACCCCAGTGAGTTGCTGAGCTCTGGCACCCAACGGGGAAAGAGAGACAGAGGGACAAAGAATAGGGACAGAGACGGGGACTCGGGTGCCTTAAGTGGACACACACATACTGGCTCCTTCCTTGGTATTTATTTCATGGCTGGCCAGCCCAATTCTCCTCCAAATTAATCACCTGCTATCAAATCAGATCTTTCAGCAATAGACTTCTCACCATTATTTCAACAATATTGATTAACGTATTATATGCAAACAGCCAAATCACTGCTGCCCAAGGGCTTTCCTAGTGAAAAATGACTCCTTTGCCTCTAACTTCAGTGCTGGGGGTCTTAAATATTTTAGTGTTAACGTGGCAACAAAAACCTAAGCCCATGTGTCACCTTCGAGACTCCCTCAGGGTGGGTGGGGTGGAGGGTGGTGGAATGCCCAGTCCCTCCCTGATTCGAGTCACCAGTAGGATTCCATTGTATCTGCCTACTTCCTGGCACACTCGCAAGTCTTCAACAGGAATGAGGAAAAGCATGGTCAAGTTCACCCCAGTTTGGGGCCTCACCCCAATCTTCCCGGGCACGTCAAAATTGTCTCCTGTACAACAAAGATGAGAATTTGGCATCTGCCCGAGTGGGGGATCTTATCTCCACCCCCCGTCGCCGAACATCCTCTGGGTCGGGCAGATGAAATCATACATTTATAATACAACATTACTTCAATTTTCCTCCTCATTTACTGCTGTACAGCCCAGCTCCGCTCCAGCGGCTCACAGTTCCAGCCACGTGGGGGAAATTGGCTGGCTGCTTATCAATAGCACATTACAGCAGACCCACTCGGACGCTCCATCAAGCCACATTAGGGTGAGATGACCCAGCCACCACTTCCATTAGCAGCCGGGCCCCTCCCTCACTGGCCACTGCACAATTTATTTGCTCCAGTACTCAGGATGCCTGATCAAGCCCACAGTAATTATCTCTTGTCAAAAAGAAAAAAAACCAAGCCTTCTGCCTGGATGACCACCTTTCTTGCAGACAGGCTTTCCATGGTGGGAAAAAAAAAAAAAAAATCAGAAATCAACAAGAGAATTTGAATTTGCCAGTTGGCTCATTTGGGGCACCCCCCCCTTTGGGGATGCTGGCAGAATTCTCAGAATTGTGGTTCTAGATCTTTGTTCCAACCCTAGAAGATGTTTGCACATGACTCATCCTTTTCCAGGCTCTGTTACTCAGCTACTCAGAGTCACAGAAGACTGCTCCCACCAGGCCCCCACCTTGAAAGAGACGAGAGACAGGGCTGTTTATCCTGGGAGCTGCCAGCGTGTGACACATCTGCTGTGTGGCGTGCAGAGCATTGCCTGGGGCACCACGGTGGCTCCGTGAGGTCTGCACACAGATGCGACACCAAGTGCCAAGGGCCCTTTCCAGCCCATAGTCTACAGGGATGCTGGGCCCCCAGAATCATCTGGAGTTGCAGGGGTTCCTCCAGACCTGTGCTGTCCCGTTAAAGTTTAATTTAATTTAAATGATATAAAAAGAAAACTTCAGTTCTTCAGCCGCATCTTAAATGCTCAATAGCCACATGTAGCTGGCGGCCACCATCTTGGGCGGTGCAGATATAGGACCTTTCTACCATCGCAGAAAGTTCTAGTGCATTGTGCTGCTCTAGATGGAAAATGAAGAGCTGAAGTTTGAGTTTCCTCTGTTTACTAGAAAACAGCTGAACAAATGGAGACCTCCTTGGGGATGACCTCAACAGATATTTTGGGGAAAGACAAATCCCAGTTGAAATTACAGATGAGTCTAGGCATGCGGCTATATGTTCCAGCCAATCTCCTTCTGATCAGTGAATGCCAGCAGATTAGAGCTCCTCATCCCTTCCAGACAAAAAAAAAATTTTTTTTTTTGCTTTCATTTCCGAGGGGCTTAATGTTGGGGAACACTGGGTCAGGATTTCACAGCGCTGCTAAGAATGCCTCTGGCTTTCTTCAGCTGGTCAGCAATGTCTCTCCACTTCTCGTCCCGCAGGGTGAAGCTTTTCTTCAAAGCCTCAGCAATGAGGTATTTCTCTGTCACTGCTACCAAACATGTTAAACAGTGTGTGCCCAGCAAGGTCAAGATAGTTAGAGGCAGTAGGATTATACAGCTGAGAAGGCCAAGAGGAATCAGATATATCAACAATAATCATGTTTGCTTTTATTAAGAAGTCCACTTTCATTAAGAAAAACCAAACAGATTCTAGTGCCCTGGGTGGGTGAGGCAGTGAACAAAGTCTGAGAGCTGCAAAAATACCTTTCCTAAGGGTCTTAGTTGATTTTGGTTTTGTCTAGCTCAAAGGCAGGGAGACTGACCTAACGATGACTCCTCCTCTTCTCTCGTACACTTTCTTAAAGGAATTCCCATTGGGCTGATTATTCCACGATTCTGTCAAAGGCTATGAAAGCTAAAACCAAAACAGCTGTAGGTTTCCTCCCAAGAACGTTTGCTGCCACAGCAAGAGAGATCAAGAAAGAATAACTGCAGCTATATGCTCATCAGCCTCCCTTTGATGAGACCTCCCGAAGTATGGAGAAAATCTTAAAGGGTATTTAAAAATTAGTTCCACAGTTCCCAAGTCATTTATAGACCAGTGTGCCTGCTGTCTCACTAGGATGTCTACTCCCTGATATCAGACTTCTTTCTCTGGTGCCTCCTCAGCATCTAGAACAATGCCTGGCACTTAGGAGGTACTCAATAAATATTTGTTGAATGAATGGAATTAAAAGCTTTAATGGTTTACAGTCTCACTTCTAAAAATCCCTAACAGTGTTATGTATTTTTCTGCTCTTTCGACAATAAAAGTTTAAATCACTGAAACCTCATCTCATTAACAAACTTAAAAAAAAGTGTTTCTGCGTGAGCCAAGTCCATCAGCCAAATTGTTGGTGGTGGCAATGGTGGTGATTCTAGGACTGATATGCAGGCCTAGTGCACCACAGAGATGGTGACCCAGGTGACTGATGAGGTCAGGTCAGGCCGTCTTGCCAAAGGATTAGACTTCATTGGTGACATCACTTTAAGGAAAGAAGCATGAAGCAAGGGCTTCAGTTATAGTACAGCAGATGGCACTCTCCTCGACCAAGAGTCCAGAGGCCCAGGGTGCCAAACTGTGCCAGTGGGTGAAAGAGAGGGCAGCCCTGGGAGTTTCTGGCGAGCGCATCAGAGAAAGCTCAGTGAAGACCCCAGCCTGGCTGGGGAGGCAACAGGCCAATCAGATCATGAGACTGTGAGTTTGTTTCCTGGGTGGTGGTCTGATTCCCCCTTCTGCCTGGACCTCAGGCTGAGCTGGTTCCCAACTGGGGACACATTTGGGGACCTCTCAGGAGGCCCCGTCTCAGCAGGCATCTAGGTGGCCTCAACATAGTAGCTGGGGAATTCAGGAGGGCTGGGAGCTGATGAGGGCTGGAGTCCAGTGCACGGATCTTGTTGGGAGGTAGAAATTCAAAGATAATCCAGCTCCCTTGGCTGGGGGTCCGAGGAGGAGGCTGCAGGTGCCATGGCACAAGTCACACACAGATGCAGGTCTAGCTATGTTCTCGGTCACCAGCAGGAAGGGATCCCAAGTGGCAGGTTGTTGGATACCTACTTGGGTGGTAATTTGCCTGGGGCTCCCCAGTACCTTACTAATAACAGCTCCCAGTTTGAGCATATATTACGGTATTTTGTTGATTAGAAGACACACTTTTTTTTTTTTTTTTCCCCCCCACATCTTAACATCCTGAAAGTGGGATCCATCTCACAATGTGGTTTAGTTAACAGTATATATTTTTTCTTTCCGGATGGTACACAAGGTGCATTCCACCACCCGTGGCAGCTTGAACTTGACAAAATACAGCACTGGTTGGGCAAGATACGGCTTCATTTATCCTCAACAACCCCATGAAGTGAGGGTTCCCATATCCCTAGGGATGGGGTAACTGAAGGACAGAGAAGACTGTCCCTCCGAAGTTACACAGCTGACAAGACAAGAAGTCCAGATCTCCTGATTCTGAAGTCCTGAGCCCTTTCCTGTGGTCCACACAGCCCGCCTGGGTGGAAGCCGGACCCACACCATCAATTCCACCCAAAGAGCTCTCTGCTTGCTTGGGGGTGGAGGAGCGCCTCGGTGACCTGAGGGGGCCTGGCTGGGGCATGAGGGTTTCGCCTGGTGGCAGCCTCAACCAGAGCTATGTGGGCAAAAGGCCAAACCCTTAAGTAGCAAGGGTTTGGGGGATGGGGATGAACTGGGGGATGGGGATGAACTGGGGGATGGGGATGAACTGGGGGATGGGGATGAACTGGGGGAGGCTATGACTCAAGAACTAATAGACTCAACCACAATGACATTTTAAACCAGCTATTACTACCTCTTTACTGCAGCTCAGGGAAGTCATAACCTGCAACATGAGAGAACAAAGTCGGGGAAGATGAGTGAGTACCTGGCATCCATCACATTTCCATCCCTCAGAGAGCAGGAACTAATCAGATGGCGTCTGGAGAAGCACAGGGACCATGTGGGTCTGCCCACCACCAACCGTGGTCCAAGCCACTCGGCCCACCACCTCTCCTCACACACGCGCTGCCTGGACCTGCCCAGCAGCAGCCTTGATGGCCGTCGGGGCTCCACACTAGGACCCTTGCATTCCAAGCTATTTCTTCTGCCTGCATTGCCCTTGGCTTGCTCATCCTTCTCATCCTAGCTGAGATGTCACGTCCACAGGGAGGTGTTCCCTGATTCCTCCAACTAGTTTCCATTCCTCATTATGTGCCCGTAAAGCGCCTCACAACTCTATTATGAGTAATAACGTATCCGTGTGATGACCTGTTAAATGTCACCTCTCTCACTAGACCACAAGCTCCATGAGGGCAGGGACCACATCTGCCTTGTTAGGCACTGTCTCCCAGTGCTGGCCCTGGGCCAGGAACGCAGTAGGTGCTCAAGGACTATTTGCTGTTGAATGCCTCCTGCTGTCAACAAGGCACCTGCCTGGGCTCCCATTATGAAACCATTGGTCTGTGGAGCCCTGAGCCCTTGCTTGGCATCTGGGGAGAATACAGCTGCCGCACCTTTGCTCTTTGGCAACTGACACAAGTGAGCTGGCTTTGCTCCACACCTCTGCTTCCCCAGGAAGAAAACCTCCCCCAGGCAAGCAGAGAAAACCATGGGGTACATGATACCTCACATAAAGGGTATCAAGTGAGAGGCAGAAGGGTGGGGGCACTTCCTGAAGATCTGGATCCTAAAAAGCCCCCCATTTGATGCCCTAGGGACTTTATACTCATCATTTAAAATTCAAGACTCTGAAAGCCAGCAGGCAGTAATGGGCTCAACTCTTTTAAGATTTTATTTTAAAATTTGGAACTATTAATCCATTTGTGGTTTCTTTTGGTATATAACATAAGGTAAAGGCCACATACAAATTATTTTTAGAGCAAGAGCTACACAAGTGTCTTACAGTCAACCAGGAAATAATTCTCATTGATTTTTAAAAATTAATTTCTTTATAATAATTAAACTCATACATAGAAACACATTTAGTTTAGGCTCCTTAACTTTTTCTATCAACAGGTGCCTTACTATATGCCACACTATTTAATTACTGTAGTTTTGGACTATGTTCTGATATTTGGTCAAACTCTCTTTTTTCTCATTTCTCTTTTAAAAAATTTTTCTTATTTATTCTCATGTGTTTCTTCTTCCAGATAAGTGTTAGAATCATTTGGCCAATTTTTAAAGAATTAAAATAGGAATTTTCCTTGAAACTCTGTTAAAGCTAAAAAATTAGCTTTAACATCTTAGCCATTTTGAGAATTCTCATGGCATCCTTTTCCATTTTTTAAAGCTCCTCAAAATAACTTTACCTGCCTTGTTACTTCCTCAGACAAATAGATACAATTCTTTTAAAGATCTAAATTCTAAAGCCAAGAAAAGTTTTATAAATTTAAAACTGAGCCAAGAATGATTTAAACAGCAGCAAATCTGAAAATACATAAAGAGCTTATCAAACAATGTAGAAGAGGGACTCTTAGCCAAACCAAACGAAACCCATTAAAACTAGACAGACCGTGTGCCTGAATGGAATTTTACCATTAACTACCATTTATCCCATTTAATTAGTATTTTCCCGACACACAATAACTTGCACTAAAATACCGTTCTCTCGCTTTGAAATTTCTAATTATTGTTGCGACCCACACCATTATGCTTCTCCACTGCTTTCTCCATCTTTCATGCCATTTAAGCAGCAAGATTTTCAATTATCTATGCAGGACGGACAGAGATACCTTTAAGGACGGGGCATAATAGGCAACTCAATTTCTCTAAAAGCCAGGAGAGATCATTTTTCATCAGAACAAACATACTTTGTCTTTCATCATTTTTTTTTTTTTTGCAAATAAAGAATAAAACAGGTTATTTAAGACATCCATTTAAACACAAATTTCGATACCCCAAGAGAAAAATGTTAATCACTTAAATAGACAGGATTATCACCCACCATTACCACATCCCCTCCTCTCCCAAGTTTTAGAAAATGTAGCCTCGGCTCACATAAGTTAAGCCAGCCAGGAGTCCATAGGTCTTTAAGAACTCCCAGTCAGCAGAGAGGGCTGAGGCAGAGTAACCTTTCCTCATTTTGAAAAAGGGGGTGGAAATGGGAAAAAATAATATCAAATACCTTCTATGAGCCAGGCATGGGACAAGATGCCTATCTATCTAGTTATCGGCCTATCTATCTATCTATCTATCTCTGCTAATTTAATGGTCACAACTGTCCTGTAAGAGGGATTATCACCCTCATATACAGATGGGGAAGCTGAGTCTCAGACAGGTAAAGCAGTTTGACCAACTGGAAGGTGACCCAGTCCCCAGGGTCCGGCCCAGACTCACCCAGCATCCCCATGCCAAGCATGAAAGCATCCATGGTATAAGGCAGTCCCCGGGCCCGGCCTCTTGTCCCAGGTGGGAACATGACTTCCTTCGGCTGAGCCTTCTTACATTCTACCTGTTAAACAGAAAGGCGAACAAATGAGATGCAAATGAATTCCATGTAAATGTCAAATGCAGAACTGATCTGGTTACCAGCTAAGTTATTTTTAGCCTTGCTCCTTACTCACTGTAAAAACAGTCATGCAGAGTAAATGGCCTGCAAAATAAATATTGAAGAAAACACACCACTTGTGCAAATCCTGCAAAAACCTACAAGGATGAGATTGGGTTTGGAGGGGCGGCAAGGACATCAGCTGAAGATGCACAGGCGTGGGCTGGAGCTCAAATTGAAACCTGCGCAGAAGGCGTGAGAAGGCGGGCGATGGCTGTTGGATGTGTCTGTGAATAATAACAACAGCAATAGTAATAATCCGCCATTATTGTTCAGCCCTTTACATGTTTACACATTCCTCTCGGGCTCCATCAGGTCAGTGACTCTTCATAGCAGGCCACTTGATCCTGTCTCATTAAATAGACAGGCCAGTTAGTCTTAGCTCCATTTCACAGATGAGAAAACTGAGCATCAGAAGGCTTCTGTAACAAGCTCTAAGCCATATCCCAGCAGGTGCAGCCCCGGAAGGTGGATTTTTAAAATTTCTAGGTCAGCGATGCCACCATCTCCATAAAACCTGCCCCAGCACATTCCCGAGGGAAGTAATAAGATTAAACACGGATTACCAGTTTCTCACTTTGCAGCTAGGTCTTCAAGTGGTTGCTAATCTTTCCTTTACGTTTCCCCCTCTGCCTCCAAAATTTCTTAATCCTATTCTGCTCACATCCAGAAGTCATTTACTTAACAATCTTAATGATAGGTAATACAAACCCTAAGAAGTAAGTAAAACTGCTGCCTGCTGAAGTTCCTACACTGTTATTAGTAGTGTTCCTTAGGCCCTTGATCAGCGCTTACTTGCTTTTAGTTTACAGATAGACTTAACAAGCCTTGTTAGCCAGTAATCAATCCCATTGCTGATGAAGATGGGATGTTGTAGAGCAAGGCAGGAGTGCTTAAAGCTGCCGGGACTAACAGCATGACAGCCTGATAGTGATGGGGAAAAGACAAGAATCAGGTACCTTATTTTAAAAAGCAGTCTGGGGCCATACAGTATAGGAGCCAAAACTTCACAAAGCTCAACAGCTGCTGAGGGTCACTATCACACAGAAAATTACTATTGCTCACGGCATGTCTGAGAGATGAAGAAAAAGTTAAACTGTGTGCAATGTACTTTGTTTTAAAAAGGACCTACACGAGTTATCCGTTATGGAGATATTCTCATTCCAAATAGTTCAATTAAAAAATATTTTAGGGCTTCCCTGGTGGTGCAGTGGTTGAGAATCTGCCTGCCAATGCAGGGGACACGGGTTCGAGCCCTGGTCTGGGAGGATCCCACATGCCACGGAGCAACTAGGCCCGTGCGCCACAACTACTGAGCCTGCGCGTCTGGAGCCTGTGCTCCACAACGAGAGAGGCCACGACAATGCGAAGCCCGTGCACGGCGATGAAGAGTGGGCCCCGCTCGCGCAACTAGAGAAAGCCCTCTCACAGAAACGAAGACCCAACACAGCCAAAAAAAAAATTAAAAAATAAATAAATTTATTAAAAAAAAATATTTTAGTGCTTAAGGCTAGGGGGAAGCTTTAATTACCTAAAATATTAACTCCTCTTTCTTCAAAGACGCCGGATAATAAGTATTTACTGTTGCTCTTTAAAGAATGATAACCACGCATTCTTTAAAAAAACGGACAAAATGGTTCAACATTCATGACTGATTATGTTTAATACAAACAGTTTTTATAGAGTCAAAGGAAAGAGATGAGCATCTCCACAGAGAAATGGGTAAACGACTCGAACAGGCAATTCAAAAATGGCTAATAAAGAAGCATACATTCCCAAATGTGTGCTTTCTGAAACAGCAAAAGCCATAAATGTATATACTTCCTGCAACCGAGAAATCCTACTTACAGGGATTTACCCTGCAGGGATGAGGCAATTCACCACAAGCATTAATTATAATTTTTTTTTAAAAAAGGAAATATCCTAAATGTCCAAGAACAGGGAGTTAGGCCGAGTTTGGTTCATCCAAGCTGACTGAAAGCTACGCAGCTACAGAGAAGGCTGATAATAACATACGCGGGTAATGGGAAACCCTCAGTCCTGGGCAAACCAGGACAGCTGGTCACCCTAACTGCAAGAGGTGGGGAAAAAAGCAAATTACAGTGCCTTTGGAAAATAAACAAGTGTATATATCATATAGGGGAAAAGTACTAAAAAATTACGCCAAAGTTGTCTTAGAGTGACTTTGTTCTTTACTTCCATTATGCATTCTATTGTTGTTGTTTATTCCTCCAATTTTTTTGCTTCGAGCATTACTGTTGCAAGCGAGGTGGGGTGATTCACAAGAAATAAATTCATCAGAATTGGGTCTTTTCGATTCCTCTCATAAGCCCAGAGCTGACACTGTGCTCCTGGACTCCAGATCCCATCCCTGGGACTCAGAAGCAGGCTGAGAAGCCTCATTTGCAAGAGGCTGCCCGAGCCTGGGGAGACGGGTGTGCTCTGCAGAGGCAGACAGAGGCAGACAGATAATTACCTAACGCCAACACCGGGATCTGGAATAATACGCTAACCAGCTCACTTCCTAATAGCCCTATCGGTGACAATCTACTGCATTGTCTTATGAAAACCTGCTGCCTGTTTCTAGGCAACGTGATCAACGAAAATTTCAGGTTTATACAATTTTCATTTAGGAAACATAAAGGTTAACTGACTGTAATGCGAGTATTTTAAACAAACCCACCTCCTCTCCCTCTCACAGAACAGGGCTGGCAGCTCTGTTGAATTCTGCTCTGTCTGGGCTGGCGATGTTTCGGGCAGCACCGGCTGCATGGGTTCTGTCAACCCCTCGCCGTGTCAACAGTGAGTGCTCCCGGAGGCCAGGGGCCGTGGCACACGCTCTCTCTGGGGGACCCCCGCACGTCCCGGGCACTTGAGTGACAGGCAAAGGCAGCAGTCGCACTAGGGTGCCTGGCCTGGCCTGGCTGGCACGAAAGGCTTCTCGAAAGATTTCTCAGGACCAGGAGGCCTGCCCCCAGCCCTCACTACCTTTGATGATCTCATATGAACAAAGCACACAAAAGGGAAAAGAGACATAGCTTTTCTCCCCCTGGATCCTGAGTCCTTGCAGGGGGCCTGGGGCTTGCTGAGGATGAAACTCTGTCCTTCGCCCATCAGACTGTGAGTTCTCAGGGCAGGGATCAGGGTCTGTCTCTACTTCCTGGTCCCTCAGTGAGGTTCCATACAGAGCACGGATTGACCTACATGCTCCTTCAGGGAGACCCGGTCTACTTGATGCCATGGTGCTGAGGAACGTGACGTGCCCAGCGAGCGCTAGGCAGCGGGGGTGCAGAGACACACGAGGCAGGGCCCCATCCAAGGGCCGTCAGTCTATGAAAAGAACAGGGAACGCGACGTGCCCAGCGAGCGCTAGGCAGCGGGGGTGCAGAGACACACGAGGCAGGGCCCCATCCAAGGGCCGTCAGTCTATGAAAAGAACAGGTCCTGACTGCCTTGTTCTCCTAACATTAAGGCAAATATGCATCTGTCAACCTGTCCTTTGTCACCTCTGGGCCCGTCAGCCTCTGGCACCTCTTGAGTGAGCCTACATTTGAGTCACCCCCATCCCCGCTCTCCTCCCACTGGGCCCTGGGCAAACCAGAGAACTTGGCAGGAGCACCAGAGTTACAGTCAGAGCCGGAACTCGGGGAACCTGTCCATCTCCGCAGCTCCACGCACTCGGTCATCTGGCCACACGCTGTCCCAGTTTTCTATTGTTGTGCAACAAACTCCCCCAAACTTGGTGGCTCTGAGCAATAATTTATCATGCTTCCTGGTGGCTCTGAGTGCGGAGTGGGCCCAGCAGGGCTCTTGCTTGTGGTCGCTCATGTAGCTGCGGTCAGATGATGGCTGGGGCTGGAGCCAGAGGAAGCCTGCCTCGGAGGACAGCCAAGATGCCTTCTTCCCTCCCACGGCGGGCAGCGGACGCTGCTCTGGCTAAGACTGTTCACCGTGGCTTCTCCGTGGCACTCGGTCTTCTCCCAGCATGGTGGCTGAGTCCCAAGAGGGAGTGTCCCAAGCATGAGCGTCCCAAGGGACCGAGGCTGAAGCCACCCAGCTTCTTAACTCAGCCTTGGGAGTCACACTGTTTCTTCCATCACCTTCTACTGGTTACACTGGGCCAGCCTGGATTTGGTGTAGGAGGGGGACACTCTCAAGGACATGAATGATGGGAGGCCTAGGTCATAGGGGCCATCTTTGGAGACTATCTCATGAGATCAATGGAGAGCAGTGAGCAGACAGGACAGCTGGACCCTTGGTGACAGGCTTGCTGGGGGCGGTGGGTGCTGAGGGCTGCCTTCACCATGGGGCACAAGGCAGGGCACTGAGGCTCCCTTCCCAGGGCAGCCCCAGAGACACTTATCTGGCTTCCCAGGTAAATAGAAGCAAAAGAGGAGTGGTTCTCCTGGTGACCAGATCTGCTGCTTCAGCTCTTTCAGCACCGTCCCTTTTACGGTTAGACCCCCTCATTTCTGGTAAAAGCTCCCCACCACCCACACCCGAAGTGCTCACTCTCAGGCAGCCCTGGTGGGGGCAGAGTCTGAGGAAGAAACATCTCCGAGGCTTGGGTCTCAGGTCTCCTCAATCAACAGCTCAGACCCCACCTCTGCAGCTTCTCCCCACGGCTGCCATCAGTACTGTTTCAAATGGCAGCTGGAGAAAGTCATCTGGGTGGAGGGGGGCAGAAGATGGAGTGGGAGTTCCATTTGGATCTGTGCTCGTAAGAAGCCTCAGAGGCCACCTGTGACCAACTGCTCACACCAGGAAGATGAGGTCTCCATTTTCAAGCTTCACGGCTGGCAAAGCCACAAAGGAACCCCACACCGGGGTCCAACTGCCAAGACATGCCAACCCCCCCAAAGCTAGATGGATTTGCTTTAAAATTCCAATCTCCAAATATGCTGCTTTGCTTGGCAAACTGGCCTTGGAGGAGAGGGTGTGGCTTTCCTGTAGCCCACGCAGTGACGGGCTCAGAAGGATGACCTGGCTGAACTCTCTTCAACGACAGGACTTCTAGGCTGGTGGCTGTCCCTCCAGAGGGTGAACGGAGGCTACTGTGAGGGTGACGCGTGGTCTCTAACCCCCTGTGCAGGCTGCTCGTTGGTGTGGGTGCCTCCGCCCATCTGGGTCCAACGCAACTCAGCGAGGAGGTCTGTTTCTAACTTTATATTTAGAAAGAATTTCAAGAGGACAGCACAAAGGACACTGCACACCCCTTATCAGAGTCACCTGTTGTGAACATTTCGTGGCTTCTGCTTTATCATTTGCACACTCTTTGTCTCTGTCTATAACCATGTATTTTCCCCTGAACCGTCTGAGAGGAGGCTGCATACGTTACAGTTTGCGTTTCCTAAACATAAAGACATTCTCTTACATGAGCACAGTACACTTAGCAACCTCAGGACATTTAGTGTCTATAAAATACTTGTATCTAATCTGCCTTCTGTACTCCTATTTTGCCAGTTCACCCAATGATCCCTTTCATAGCAGTATGCCCACCTTCTAGAACAGGAAGCTGAGGCCCACGGACATCATACATGGTGCCTGTGGCTTCAGAACCAGTCTATGTCTGGCTGGGTTTGAACCCAGGTCCGCCTGGTGTCACGGCCCAACCAAGGCAGTGGGCCCCGTGCCACCCCCTCTCTAGGGGGGCGATGCTTGGCATTGGCTTTGCAGAAGGCGCTGGGACTTCAGCGGGGACAGCTTCCCTGAGCTACTCTGAGTGGCCGCTCTTGCCCAGCTGGCCTGCAGCCCTTGCTCAGGCAAGCTCCCTGCCGGGCACCTTTTGGAAGAGGCTGGCAGTCTGAGAAGGATACCACGGTCTGGGAAGTGAAAAGGCTTTTGTTCTTCCTTGGTCTCTACACAAACGGCCCTGGTCAGCACGTGCCCCATGGCCAGGAGGGAAGCCTGGCCCGGACTCAGTCTGGGGAAACCCAAGCCCCGCAGCCGTGGCCTTGGTTTACCACCCAGGACAAGGAAGGTCTGTATGGCCTGAAGAAGCCAGTGTTTGCAGCTTCACTTCTTGCCCCAAACAGGTCATGTTAGAACCATTTACTCCTCTAGGGAGAGAGGGGCCTATTTCAAAGGATAAAATAGATCTCAAAGAGATCAACCTGGACCATGTGGCTGGCAGGAGGGGAGGGGACAGCTGTAGGTCAGGCCTCTTGGGGCGGGCGAGTGCTCGGCGGTGGATGGCTTGTGGCTTCTGCTGTGGGCACCATCCTTCTGGGGAGCTTCCCGAAAGACACAGACACCTGACCACCGGCATCTCCTCTGACTCAAGCTGCACCCCCTCCCCAGCCAGGTTCCGGTGGGCTCCAGGCCAGTACTGCCTCTCTGAAGCCCCAAGCTGACCGTCTCCTGCGGCCCCCAGGCTCCGAGCGGAAGGGCGATGACACTCAGGTATAAAGATTCTGGGGTCCTGCCCCGAGCCAGCAGCTCCCCAGCCTCTCCAGTGAGGCAGGCGGGGTGAGCTGCGCCCCAGAAACCACACACAGCCCCCCACTGTCGTGTCCCCCATCACAGCCTTTCTTCCTCCTGCCCGCTGCTCTCTCTGGCCCTCTCTGCCAGTCACAAGCCTTTCTGGAGACTCCAGGAGGGTGGACCCTTCACGGGGCTCGTGCCCTCAAGGATCCTGCAGAGCAAGACAAAGCCTAGGCAAGCTCCTTGGGGAGGAACTGAGTCTACTGTCCCGCCCCGTGCATGGTGCCCAGAGTCGGCCTCAAGAGCACGGCGGCAGCTGCAAATGAAGATGAGGGCCCTTGTCCCACCATCACTCAGAGTTTCAGGACGGCAGCTGGGTGAGCGCCTGGCCTGAGACACCATCACGCCGGGGGCAGCAACCACACCCTGGAAATCCTGGCAGCCGCCCTGGGAAGACCCAGCCCTTGACTCCAGCGGGAAAGGGCATCCAGCCATCTGGCCATACCTGCGCCTCACCAGTGCCAGCTCTTGTGCCCTCTGCCAATGCGGAGAGGACCCTCAGCCAGGCAAGACCGGAAAGTGAGTGGAAGGGAGGTCCATGTCCCTTCCCTGCCTTCCTCCCTTCCCCAGACATCTCCATCAGACACTGTCCTTGTAGACAGGGAGCAGCGTGTGACCAAGCACCAGAGGACCCACTTGTATGGATAAGTTGTCTTGTTCCAATGCAAAGGGGTCCTCACAGATAGGGGACCCCTCCATGGAGTCTAAGGAAGAGGGGGTTACTGTGCAAACTGAAATGGAAATGCCAGCCTGGGAAGTGAAGGAGGCCAGCAGAAACATCTACCTTCAAAGGACACACACTTGCTACAAGTGGCCCAGACCCATTCGTGACAAGCACTGAGAGTCCCACCGGACATAGAATCTTGACTCCCCTCTCTGGTCAGCAGAATTACTCTGGAGAAGAAGGAACATATTGTTTATTGAGCACCCCCCATATGCAAGGCATGGTCACGACATCCTCGTGTGTGTGTAAGTGTCTGTGTATACATGTATTATATAATGTAGAATATATGTCATGACACATACATGTAATGCACATAAAGCACAGAGCCTGGCACACAGAAGTCCTCCAAGAATGCCCAGTGTTCTCAACACCCTCACTAATCGACTTCCCATTTCCTTTGTGAGTTGGCCTGACTCACCCCATGGTTAGAGTAGAAAAGGAAACTGAGGCTTCGAAGAAGGTTTTGTCCAAGGTCACAAAGCCAGATAATGACACAGCTAGAATTCAATCCTAGGTCCTCCAATTCAAAACCCCTGTCCCTGCCTCTCGGCCTCTGGCCAGCCCTTCCCTACCTCTCTCTATCCACCCCTCAAGGCCCATTTGGAAGTTGTTCCTCCCACAAGGCCATCCCCGATCCTAGTTCCAGAATTAATTTCCCCACCACTTTCGGGACTAATTTCATCCACTGTTTCCTCTGCTCAGTATTTTATTAAAATCAGCGATGGCGAAGTGAAAGCGGTCATAAACCAATACCATTAGCACCTCCTATTCAGCAGGCAGGGCTGGGTGGGGACACAGATGAATTCAGGATGTCGCTCAGAGTCTGGGCAAGGAGTGGAGAGGAGCTGGTCCCTAACCCTGTCCGGAGACACGTGCCCAGTGTCCACCGCAGCCTCCAAGGGGTGCCCAGATCCAAGGGGCCCTTGTCCTGCAGCCTAGCCTAGAGGCTAAGGTCCCTGGTTTCGTCTCTGCTCCACTGCCAGCTCTGAGCTGGGACCAGCTGCCTGACTTCTCTGTGCCTCAATTTTCTCATCTGTATAACAGAGTAACAGCAGTGCCCACACCACAGGGCTGCAGTGAGCTAAGAAATTAAACTAGCTAATCCTATAAGTGCTCGCGCTGGATAAAGTTAGCTGGGTCACACCTGACTGTCCTCCACATGGAGCCTAGGTGCGAGCCTTTCAAGGTGATAAAGCCAGTTCGCATCTGCGCGCTTAAAACGTAAATTCCAAAGCCCGGGGAGCACAGCAGAAGGGAGAAAGTGGCCGCCACCCCCGCAGGCTGAGAGATCTGGTATGCCGCCACTAATTTTCTCCCTGACCTCCCCAACCTGCTGGCTGGATAGGCCCGTCTTCCTGCTTTCATCAGCAAGGTGTGCTGAGGGAGCTTCCCAGGCTGCACTATTTGGGGAAAAAGCTGATGGTGGCAGCAGCAGCTGTTTTTTTTTTTTTTTATTTCTGGGAACCTGCAAGGGCATTTCAAGGTGAAAAGAAACCTCAGCCTCCAGCAGGTGCCCAAATTCTGCCACAAGCTGGGTGTTTATCCCAGTCTGTGGTGGGCTTTGCCAGAGACCCTGCCCAGGCCTAATTTCACTTCTCAATTCAAAATAAAATAAAATAAAAGGGCAGTTGGGCATCGGCTCACACGTCCCCAGGAAGTCGGGCAGGGCAGGTGAGCGCAGTCAAAGGAAGAGCAAGCCCCAGAGAAGGGGAGCAGAGCAGCCTCTTCCAGGCGTCTCCAGGCCCCCTCCCGACCCTGCACCCCCTGGGAGGCAGGGGTAGCACACATGGAAAAGCCCAGAGGCCTTCGGCACTGAGATACTGAGAAGGATGCTCCGCTCTCCCCAAGCCCCCTGCAATGACCTCACCAGAGGACAAATGAAGGGCAAACGAGCCAGAGCTCAGGCAATGGGGAGGCCACCTCCCTGCAGGCCAAATTACTTCTGCCTAAAGAGCAACAGACATTTACCACCCAACCACCGCGGCCCTCCCCGCTGCCTCCCCCCACTTCCCTCAACACAGAGATCCCGCTGCCGGCACAACAGAGCTGGTACAAACAGCTGATACACAAACAGCACGTGTGGATGGGAGCGCACGCGTGCGCGATGGGGGGTGGGCGGGGGAAGGCCCTCCCCCTCTCCCACGTGAACACGAGATTCATTTATTAAGTGCCTCTCTGGCGTTTCCTTTTTTTTTTTTTTTTTTGCCTTCATCCTGCTTGTTTAATGTTACATTTGACATTCTCATTTTATAAATGGCAACAGAAGCAGAATGGATGGCTAAAATTAGCTTACGAGTGACGATACAAATAGGATGGTGAACACAGAAGCCTAGTTAATTCCACCCACATTACCTCCCCCTCTCCATGCCCCCCACTTTTGGGCTGGTGCCCAACTGAGCTCTCAGGCCTCAGGCTGAAGAGGGGCAGCTGGAGGGAGGGGAAGTGTGCTGGGTCACTGGGGCACCCTGCCGGGGTCAGCACCCACCCCAGCCTGGGGCCTCCGCGGACCACCTGACCCAGCACCACAGCCCCGAGTCCAAGAGGCCAACCCAGGACTCTCCTGCTCTCTCGTCCTCCTGCCCTCTCCCACCCAGAAGCCCCCGTTCTGGGGGTTAATCCCCCAACTGTGCCCCAGCTGAAGGTGGCAGGCCTGAGATCCCACCAGGCTTTGTCTGACCTTAGAAGTGGGGCTTTTGTAACCTCTCCAAAGGATGATTAAGCGGAAATGTCCGAGTCAGCTTCTCTGGGACCTAGAAAATCCCATCTGCGGGGGACCCTTCTGCTCTGCTCTGCAGGCTGTGTGCCTTCCCCTCTCCTGCGGGACCCCGCCCCCCCGGCCCCCTGGGCCAAAGCATCAAGAGTACCCACCCTCACCCCCTCCTGCCCTGGAGACTCAGGTCCTAGACCTGCCCAAGTCTGCACACCTGCATTTTACTGACTTGTAATCTGTCTAGGACCGCCTTACCTTATGATTACATCTTTGTTCAATATAATGATTCTAAGAATAATGCTGGTGATGATGATGATAATGATAGTAAGAAGACTTATCACTTCGATAGAGCGTGCTATGGTCTGGTAAAACCCTTCACAAGTCCTAGTTCCAGCAGTCTCTATGGTAGGTGACACGTTACCTGTCTTACAGAGAGGAGGGCCGAAGCACAGAAGCCAAGTAACTTGCCCAAGGTCACAATGAGTAGCAATTAGTGGCTGCATTGTGGGGCATGCAGCAGTGAGGGGTTTGTGGCACCACTGTCGAGAAGGCCTCTTGGATTGACAGCACTCCATTCTGAACATTCCTTCACTCCCCACCTGCTCAGTGCTTGGAGCCCTCTAAGAATGAAGGCGCTGCTACTTTCCGCAGGCTGCTACCCCAAACCCTGGCGTCTATTTGCTGTCCCCGCCCCCCTGTCCCCCCCGTTCCCCCCCCCTCCCCCCGCCAACTAGTAAAATGCTGACTCGATAGTAATGAACCTCGGTGACCACTTGGCTGAGAGCCTTTCCTTGGGCCCACTGAGATGAGCTGTATCAGTTTAGGTCAGGAGTTGAAAACTACGGCCCACAGGCCAAATCCAGTAGCCACTTACTTTTGTAAATAAGGTTTTATTTCAACATAGCCATGCCCATCATTTACACACCATTCGTGGCTGCTTTTTGCCCTATGATGGCAGAGTCGAGCAGTTGTGACAGAGACGTAGAGCCTTTGAGGCTTAATATATTTACTATCTGGCCCTTTACAAAAAAATTTGTTGGTGCCTGGCTTAGGCCAAATGGAGGAAACTTGCAGTTACTAAGGAGGTTTTCAGGAAGGCCTGTTCCTTCAAGGCTACCAGATTATACACCCGACAAGAGAGCAGGCCAAGACCTCCCAGGGCCAGAAACTGAACCAGCACTTCCTATAAGCTGCCAAAGGCAGTGGCCATCATCCGTCCCATCTTTCGGAGGAGGAAACAGGTACAGACAGGTGGAGTACTTGCTGGGTCACAGGATAACCAGTGGTGGGTCTGGGATTTAGGCTTGGGCAAGTCCTGGGTGCTTCTAAATGACCCGGCAGGTCCCAACTTGGGGACAAGGACATGCGACATCACTCAAGGATCCAGCCCATCACCCACTGGATGAGCCTCACACACCTGCAGTCAACGCTCCGAGACCCAAGTCAGAGGGGAGGCCCTGACACTGAGAGCTTCCTTGGGAGGTGATCTGGTCTCTGAACACACAGGGAGTGTGCAGTGGTGCCAAGAGTCCCAGACCGGCCTGGTGATCCCGGGCCAGGCCAGCTCAGCTGGCTGCATGCTCTTCGGGCCTTAGGCCCCTCACTCCCGAGTTCTTTCCTTCTGACACTGGATGGATGATTTATGACCCAACCCCCCACATTATCTCATCAGCAGTGATCCTCGCCAGTGCATTCAGACTTTAATGTGCATACAAATCACTGCGGATTTGTCAAAATACAGATTCTGATTCAGTACATCTGGGGTGGGGCCTGACACTCTGCATTCCTCACAAGCTTGCCAACTGCTTAGTAATTTTCATAAATTGGATCAACTTAAAGGAACAAGGAAAGGACTTCTTAAAGGAATTCTATAGTAATCCTTATTTAAAGCAAATAAAAACCCATCCTTATATTTACCAGTCAAATCAATCCAGATTTTTCAATGATGAGGTTTGTCTAAGGTGGCAGCAGGGTAGAGTGGGAAGGACTCAGGGCTGGAGCCAGAATGACACAGGTTCAAATCCCTGCTCTACCCTTAGAGCCATGGACTGTGGAAGTCCCTTCACGGCTCTGAGCTCTACTGTCCCCCTCTCTACAATGGGACAATGACCACGTGCATGCAAGCTGCTGGCACGGTGCCTGGTGACCGCCGATGTCCTGCTGTGGATCACAAATGCCCCTGCCTGGCCCCTTTCTAAATGCACCCCGAGCTCTCAGCCGGTGAGGCGGGCGTCGCCTCCGACTCCTTGCAGATGGGGGCTGAGCCAGGCCTCTGAGGGGCCTGGCAGGTCTCTGTCAATTCCCACCTGCCTCCCTGCAGCGCCGGGAGGCCCTGGGAGGCTGTGCTGGTGACTAATCAGGCAAGTGTCCCCGCTGCTTCAATCAGGGCCCGCGGCGGGAGGGACGTGTCGTTACTGCACCAGCGCCGGCTCACTGAGTGTCCGGGGAGGAGCCCCCTCGGGACGGTCACCAGGCGGCCCTGCGTGTGCATCCGTGTGTTTACTGTAAGGAGCCATGTTTGCGCCGCGCTCTGACTGTGCCAGGTCGGAGGACGCAGCTGAGTCTCATCGGTCAGGCCCTGAGCTCCGGTGGCAGCCTGCTGCCCCCGTGCCCCTTGCTCACCTGCCTCTGGGGGGTGGGGGAGACACCTGCGGCCGACAGGGACCCCTTAGAAGCTCGGCCCTTCTTCCCAGCTGGGAATCCGGCCCCGAGCGAGCCTGTGTCCTTTGCCCTTCTCTTAGGAGAACTTGGAACCACCCAGGCCACAGCACGGCTGACTGGGAGGGGTGGTCAGTGGCCTTGGAAGGCTGTAGCCCAGTGAGATGACCCTTCAGGTCTCTTTCAGCCTGGAGAACGGGGAACAGCCTACTGGGTACAAATGGTGAGCTCTGGACCTTAGCTTTCTGGGCTTGAAATCTGCTGCTGCCACTCGCTGGCCATATGGCTCTGAGCAAGCTGCCTAACTTCTCTCTCTGCCTCACCTTGCTGATCAGTCAAATGGGGATGATAATTAGTACCTACATCAGATGTGGGTGATAGTCAAATGACATACATAAAGCAAGCACTCAGCAAAGCATGGAGTTAGCTCTCAAAAATACTGGCTGTTCGTGGGATCTCGTGTGGGAGCACCAGGTGGGGCTCTCTGCCCATCCCCCTGCCACCACCGCCACGGAGGCGGCCTCTGCGCTGGCGGTGGGGGTGTGTCAGTTCCTGCGGTCCCGGCTTCCCCGCTCCTCTGCAGCCAGAAGCATTCGTGCCTGCTGCTGGCGGTCCTGGACGTCAGGGAAGGGCCCTCATTTTAACAAATGTCCAGGAGATTCACCAACCAAATTAGATGGGAAATGGCTTTGGGAATGATAATGTGCCTCACTGTCACGTGGTCCCTCACCCAATCCTTTATTCATTACACAATTATTTGTACAGGGCCCACTGAGTGCCAGGCCCACGAGGACTGGGTTAAGGACCAGAAGAGCTGGATTCGAGTCCTATCTTTGTGACTCATCATCAGTGAGACCTCTCCTCTCTGTGAACGTGAGAAAATGGTAGCTCCAAGGACTCTGTGGGGACGGAGAGGGGGGGGGTGGTCCCCGCAGCTCTCCGTTCCTGCCCAATTCACAGAGAGACTGTGAGGCTTCTGGGAGATCTGTCTTTACAGTTTCGAACCACAGTCCAGTTTACACAACACTCCTACGTACGTTCTCACAACCGCCCCTGTTTCTGCTTGGCAGCCTCTGAGTTCTCAGTCTTTCCGATCTCTCATTTGAATTCTGTCCATAGCACAGTTTAAATTCATTTCCTTTTCTTTGGGCCTCAGAAGTAGAAACCAGTATCCCAGAATCCAAAGCAATTCAGGGTTCGGGCTTCTCTACCGATGCGCTTCTAATTCCACCCTTCGGAGGAGGGGAGCTTGCCGGAGAAGTCCTTTCATCGATGGTGATGTGGACCATGGCAAGAGCTAACGTTTATCAAGCCTGACCCTGTGCTTTTGCTTGTGGTATCTCCTCCAGGCCCCAGCCACCCCACGAGGTGGTCATCACAGGCCCTGTGACCAGCAGTGACCCGCTGCTGCTGCCTCCCAGCACCTCTAAGTTCCCCTTTAGGGCGTGTACCTGGTGGGGGTGGGCTGGGCGCCTGCAGTGACGCCTCCATGGGCTTCTGTGCTCCTGACCACTCCACCCCCAACCCATCCCTCTTGCCTGCTTCCATTTCGGCTTCTTCTCTTAAAAACAACTACCAGCCCCAGATTCGAAAGAAAACAGGAACCTCACGCTTTGCACACAGTTACCTGCACCTGCCATAGTCGGCCTCCACCTGAGTGGAAAAGAAGGTGACAAGTGTGAAAGACTGGGGACAATGGCTGCAAACCTCTCTGCCTTCAGGCCAGCCCACCGGCTACCTTTCTGGGGCTGAAACTCTTACCTTCTGATTGTCCCCCACGTCATCTGGGGATTCGCCTCCCCACTTCCAAGCTCAGACAATCGTCTGTACAGTTCACCTGGCAGCCAATACCTCAAGGCCTGTGCTCCTTCACTATCTGGGTGGCCCTGGGGCATATCCCCTGGGCCTCTGTTTCCCCACGGGAACAGTGGGGAGAAGAGAGCCCTTTCCCACTTTGTGTCTCAGGCTCGTTGCCAAGCCAGTCAACAGTGAAGGGCCTCACATATGCATTTGTGGCAGCACAGCGAGGCCTCTTGCCAGTCTACACCGGGCCTTCCCGATGAACCGTTCCGTTAAATCCTGCCAGGATAGGCATGGAGGCTGCCAGCGCCCTGGGCTGCCCCCTCCGCTCCCCGCTGCCCAGGCAGATCTCAGTGGAGTCCGCCAATAGCTGGTCTGGCTAGGAGAGACAAGGTCTCCGGGCACTGGAAGCAGGTTTCCTTTTAAGCCTCCTGTCTCTCTAGACCTGTGTTATTCCTTCACACTTATCTCCCCTATACCATTTTAATGCCTGAGCTGACGCCTCCATACCACAGAACGCAAAGAAATAGTATTTTCATTTCAGATGCAGATGATGGCTAGGAACAATACGAACAATATTATTTTAGTGCCCTGGGAAAAAATTAGCAAGTCAAATATTGAATCAGGCCTGTAGCACCACATGCTAAGCAGACTGCTTTGATCTTATCCATGCTAAAAGCTCTATTATTTAATTTAAAGTCAGTGAACACATATCGGACCAATATACAACATGTATGTGAATGCATGTTTCAGAAGCAAAGGAATGTTTTGACTAAAGGAAGAAAATATCAAAGTTACAGCTGCAAGTGAACACAAATTTGCCCTCCCTCTTCTCTCGGGGCTGGAGGTTCTGCTGGCCAACCAAAATGTTTTGGCTCTCAAGGACCTGCTTATGGCTCCGGAAACACCTGCTGAGCTCCCATTTTTTCTGGAACCAACAAGGAAGGGGTTTCTCACCCACCTACTCAATTTGAAGAAGGGAGTTTGAGACTTCATGCAGGCATGCATGAGCTGCACATGGTATGGCGCCCTCTGGTGGCCATTCCTCTGGGAGGCCTGCTGGCCCCCCAAACTTCAATGATCCAACCCCCTCCTTGTTGAGGGTGCCCCGCCCGGAAAAGGGACTTTAAAGGGCCAAAAGGAGGCCAAAGCGGCTAATCATGAGGGTAAAACTATCTAGCTGATCGGAAGGGAAGAACGTTAATTACCCAGCAGGGCCCAAAGAGAGAGAGAATCTTATGAAGATAAAACTTCATATATAAGATAGACCCCCTCAAAAGCCAATCTAAACAGCAAATGCATACCCTAAGCCAGGGGTCAGCAAATTACAACCTGCAGGTCAAATCTGCCCCCCGCTCCCCCGCTACCACTTTTGTAGAGCCCAAGAGTTAGGAATGATTTTTTACATTTTTAAATGGCAATCAATCAATCAATAAAAATTTGTGACATGTGAAAATTACATGAGATTTCAATTTCAGTGTCCCTAAACAAAGCTTTATTGAAACACAGCCCTGCTTATTCATGTATATATTGTGTGTGGATGTTTTGTAGCTGGACGGTTAGTTGTATGGCCGGCAAAGCTGAAAATATATCCTATTTGGCCCTTTACAGAAAAAGCTTCTCAACTCCTGCCATTCACAGAGCTGAACTGTTAGTCTGGTCCCTACGCCCACCCTGCCCACCTTCTAGCATGACCAGGCTGCAGCCGTCTGCAGGACAAGGGGTGTATATGGGGGAAGGGAGGCATCATCACATTTCAGCGCAACCCCTACCAACTTACCATTTTATTATTGATTTCATGGAAATGAATCTCACAGACTTTCTCCACAACGTCTTCATTCTCAAAAGTGACAAAGCCAAACCCTAAAGGAAAAAGGAGGGGAAAAAGACAGAGAGGAGAGGTGAGTTCAGTTCCCTTTGGCCCGCACGTCTTTCTTTGATGTCCTGTGGTGGTGACAGGTTCCTGGGATGAGGGCAGATGGATCCCTGGGAAGCGCCTCCAGCTTGAGGAAACGATTTCTAATTTGTACAGAGCACCCTTCCAACAGTGAGGAAAAGTTAATGATTTCACCCCCCAGGCGGCGGGCGCCTGTGGCTTACATTTGCCCGGAAGCAAACAAGAAATTTACTTGTCTGTTATTTACAAGGGTCAGAGCCTGCGGCTCATGGCAGGAGGCAGGCGGGTGGGGGACGACCATGGTGGATCACCGTGGGGCCACACTTGCCCTTTCCGCGATTGAATGGCCAGACCTTGGGTCGGCCTCCAGACGGAGGCGGTTATTTGTCCTTTTCTTCCTGAATTACTTCCTCTAATACCTCATCAGGACATCCTGAGGCCTGGAAGAAACTATTAAAAGTTTCAGGCCTCTGTTCTGCGTAGGCATCCTTTTTCTAGTGCTGCTTCAAAAGCACTGTGGATTTGGGGCAGTTTAAGACTGTTTGATGCCTGCTGTCAGCCCGTCAGCTATGCACTGTATTTACTCGGCTGGAGACTGGCTTTGCTAGACAAGCTGCACTGAAGAATTTTGGCAGGCGCCCGCTGCTCAGCATCCTGAGTGCCTCTCGCTACCCTCCTGCCCCTCGCTTTCCTCTCCTCCCGCCCCCGACTGGGTTCCAGCACGCTGCCCCATCTGTGACCCCACTCGGTAAGCACCGCTTTGACACACAGACCCACTCACAGGATGGCACCCTGCCTCGGATGAAACAGGATGAAACGCAGCTGCAGTGAACACATGCAGGCGCACAGACAGCCTGAGGGGGAGGCAGCAGACCTGGGTTCCAGTTCTGACTTTGCATCGAACTTATGTGTCATCCTGGGAAGCCCCTTCCCCCCTGAGCCTCAAGGTTTGAGACTGGACTCTGGGTCCCCCCTCAGGTCACAACCCAAATCTCTGCTATGGACTGAATGTTTGTGTTCCCCCAAATTCATATATTGAAATCCTACGCTAACGTGATGGTGTTAGGAGGTGGGCCTTTGGGGGAACATTTAGGTCATGAGGGTGGAGGCCTCATGAATGGGATTAGTGCCCTTATACAAGACATGAGAGAACCTGCTTTCTCTGCCCTCTGCCATAGGAGGATACAGTAAGACAGCCGTTTGTAAACCAGGAAGAGGGCCTTCACCAAAAACCTGACCATGCTGGCACCCTGATCTTGGACTTCAAGCCTCCAGAGCTGTGAGAAATAAATTTCTGTTGTTTGTAAGCCTCCCAGTCTATGGTACTTTGTAATAGCAGCTCCACTGACCAAGATACTATCTTCCGCAAAGATATGAGCCTGACCGAACACAAGTCTGGGCACACCAACCAGGAACACAAAAATCAGAACGGCTCTTTTTGTATTATGATAATTAGTGCTTCCTGTCAATGAATACAAATACAGATGCTCCCTTTTTAAGCTTTTGTGTCTATTCTGGGCCCCAGAAATCCCAGGTGGGGAGAGAATCTCTCAAGACACTCTTTTCTCCAACCTCCGACTCTACCACCCCAACCTTCTAAGGAACAGCAGGGAATAGGGAGCTGAGGGCACTGCACACCTATATTACAGCTCCTGCAGGATCTAGAAGATTCCTCGGGAAAGGAATGGAAAAGGCCACTCCCTGCTCTCAAACAATTTCTAGTAAAACAGAGGGCTAGGATGACCACAGAATCGGCAATCACGATCCTTATGACGATATGTAATTTATTACCACACACCAAATACCAGGTTGGTATTCCCAGCCTACACAGCCCATGCCCAGCCCACTACAGACATGTAAGGCTGGAGGTCAGATCCGTCGTGAGGGGCACACACAAGCGTTCGCTGCACGGGGTCAAAGTTGGCAAGTTTCTCCCAGTTTGGTCCTGGACAAGCTGGGTCTTTGGACACAATGATATTTTGTTTAAAATGAGGCCCAGCAGGAAACCTTTCACTAGGTTTATACACCCCCTCTAAAGCAGGTCCCTGCAGAGAGAGCTACAATGCCGACCTTCTCTTTGGCCCTTGGTCCCGTGTGTTATGTGCAGAATGGGACGAGACCACACCCAGAGGCAAGTCTCCGAATGATTTCTCTTTGGGCTTTGCTGTGTTGGCTCCCCAAGCCCCCCCTTCAAAGGGGCCTGAAAACCACGGGTTAAACTCTCACCCAGGCTGGAACCCTTGCAGCACACGGAAGGGGACTGGCATTGTTTTGGTTAATCCCCTTTCTGGCCACCCTTCTAGAGCCCAGATCCTAGTAGAAGGGATTAAGATGCAATGCCTTCAAGAGGTCCTCCCTCAAAAGGGAGGGTGAGGTGGCACAGCACAGGATGCAGGAATCTGCTAGCACTGGCTTCAAGGACAATGGCTGGGCTGGGGCCTCATTCACTCTGGGTCCCCAGGAAGCACAGAGCCCCTAACACACAGCAGCTGGTGGCTGAGAACGACAGAACGAGCCATTTCTGCTTCTCTAGGGCCTGAGCATCTCGCTAATCTGCGTCACTGCCTCCCCCTCAAGACTGATTCAGCCCTTCTCTGGGCATAAACTGGCTCCCACCCGTGCCAGGCA
Source organism: Balaenoptera borealis (assembly GCF_965194805.1). Lineage (NCBI taxonomy): Eukaryota > Metazoa > Chordata > Mammalia > Artiodactyla > Balaenopteridae > Balaenoptera > Balaenoptera borealis. The sequence goes on along the minus strand of NC_138879.1, from coordinate 35,030,889 downwards.
TCGTGGAGGACCCCGAGACCAACAAGGCAACATCCCTCTTCTCAAGCAATTCGCTCTCTAATAGGCACAGGTCAGAGGTTCCCACTCAAGGGGAGCATCTCTCCTGTGCAGACCTCACCCCTCCCTCTCGACCCTCACGTCTAGCCTATGGGTAATTCCGGGTCTCCTTTGTCTCTGATGTTGCCCCTCTGGCCTGAACTCAGACTGAGGCAACATGCAAACCCCTAAAGGAGCCAGGATGGGCCAGTTCTTAGGTAGGGAGAGAACCCCACTGCTAATTAGGGTGAGTGCAACGGGTTGAACAGTGGCCCCCAAAAGGTATGTCCATGTCCTAACCCTTGGAACCTATGAATGTGACATTATCGGGAAAAAAGGTTTTTGCAAACGTAATTAAGTTCAGAATCTCAAGAAGAGATCACTGTGGATTTAGGGTGGGCCTGCCACCCAATGGCAGGTGTTCTTAAAAGAGAGAGGAGAGGTAGAAGTGAGACATAGAGGGGAGACATCCACGTGAAGACGGAGGCAGAGATTGGAGTGATGCAGCCACAAGCCAAGGAATGCCTGGAGCCGCCAGGAGCTGGAAGAGGAACGGCTGTCCCCTAGAACCTGCAGAGGGACCATGGCCCTGCTGACAGCTTGATTTCAGACTTCTGGCCTCCAGAACCGTGAGAGAATAAATTTCTGTTGCGTTAAGCCACTCAGATGGTGGTAATTTGTTATGGCAGCCACTGCAAACTAAGACAGCAAGGTTGCAGGTTACGGCAGCCTCCACACAGGTGGGCAGGTCCCACAAGATTGCTCCAGCCAGACCAAGCATGCGCTTTGGATGGAAGGCAGGAGAGTGTGGACGAATGAGGCAAACCCATCCATGCCACCGGGAAAGAGCATGAGTCAGTGCCGGTCAAGGGCACCCACCCAGGAGCCGGAGGACAGTGGTTTAATGTCACCCAGTTGCTGAGCACGTACTTGACCTGCAATAGCACCCAGGTAAGTCTAGTTACCTGGAGGCCACGGGTTGAGTTCCCCGCCAAGGAAGCTGCTTTTCTGCTGTAGGCCACTCCTCCCTGGTCCACCGTGCAATAACTATCTGAACTCCAGGCCCCACACCACTCAGGACTCACTGTTGCCCCAATTTCCCATTCCCTGCCACTGCTCAGAGATGGGAAGAGATGTGGCAGAGCTGGCAGAGGGGAATTAAAATGCAGACTGTTGCACTGGGAAGGGAGGGGGCAGGACTCGCGGCGTCATTTCAGATCCGGACTCCCTGCTGGCCCCTTCCCTAATCCCACAGGACTCAAAATTCGAGTATCACAAAAATGATTTTTCTGATCAAAGGAGAGAGCCCGGATTTGAAGCCTATGTACCATGGATGCATCACAATTCAGCGATGTCAAGACTCATTTGCAGCATTTTAAAGATCTATATCGTTTCAACAGCCCTGTCTGTTTGGCCCAAATAGAGAAAACAAACTTGAATATGTCTAAAATATTTATTCATTCCATTTGAAGAAAGCAAAGAAGCAATGAAACACTTAACTATCAATAAATGTTATTCCTGAACATATAATCATTTTTATGTCACAGATGCATTATCATTTACAATGAATTAGAAACTCAGTGGCGAACAACCCCCCCAAAATCAATTAAACTGAGGAGTGAAGGGCAGAACAAGGAAGTCAGAAATCTAGGAGGGATGCGGTAGAGGGCGGGAAAAATCCTTTTTCGGCATCAAAGTCTTTTTCATTTTTGAAATTAATTTTTTATTGGGTAAAATATACGTAACATAAAATTTACCACTTTAACCATTTTTAAGTGTACAGGTCAGTGGTATGAAGTACATTCACGATGTTCTGCAACCATCGCCACTATCCATCTCCAGAACTTTTCACCATCCCAGACTCGAACTCTGTACCCTGTAAGCAGTAACTCTCCCTTCCTCCCTCTCTCAGCCCCCAGTAACTATTCTACTTTCCGTCTCTATGAATTCGCCTATTCTAGGTACTTCGTGTACTTGGAATCATACAGTCTTTGTCCTTTTGTGTCTGGTTTATTTCACTATGCATAATGTTTTCAAGGCATCAATCTTTTGAACAATCTGCCGAATGTACAGCTCCTACATGAGGCTCAGGGAGGTTGAGTATTCCTGAGAAGGAGCAGGAAGGACTGATTATTTCCCTCTCATTTTTTTCCAAAAGAGAGCCTCGCAGAGAATCAGAAATGGAGTCTCATGAAAGCCCATCAAGCAGAAGCATAGCAGCCAGGTGGAAGAAACACAATTATCCTCGCTCAAAAGCAAGGACCAGGTAATGAGCTGTGCGCCTTAGGAGGGTACCTTCACCTCTCTGGGCCTCACAGATGCAGGCAGAACCAGGTGGGGTGCATGGGGGGGGGTCCTGCTCTTGTCCCCACCAAGGCAAGGACTTTGATGCACAGTGTCTACGGGGGCTCCAGCTCCACGAGGGCCCTTTGGGGTGCCCATGTGAACACCCCTGCCCAGTGTCTCATCTCCCTTGGTCCTAAGGAGGTGCCACCCCAGAGCCAGAAAACACGTCCCTAGGTGTTTAAAGTCACGAGCCGCCATCCAGTACGGAGAGGAGCCCTCGGGGCTGAAAACGGGGGGTGGGGGGGAGGGGGAGTGTCAAAAGGCCAAAACTTGGGGGACAACAGGCTAGAAACCCTCTCAACTTGTCATCAGCAAAATGTCACCTGCCTGGCCTCTCACAAAGTCCCCACCTGAACTGCAACTGCGCTTCTGAGGGGCCCCAGGAGTCAACAAAACTGGGACGAAGAAGGTGGTGGGAAGGCTAACCCCAAACAAAAAGGGATTTTAAAACGGATATAAATAGGGTAGCCGTTGACAGCGAGCATTTAAAAATGAAATTCTACAGCATTCTCCTGAATGAAGCTCTTAATCGAAACTAACAAGTAAGCTCTACTTAAGAGATAAGCACTTAACAGTCAAACCTTTTTTCCCTCTTTTATTCAAATGAACTAAACTGAATACTCATCTGAACAATACAAAGCTATGAAAAACCACACACACACAGAAGTCTGAAAACAAGATACCTCAAAATTAAAATGACCTGCTCCAAAGGCAGTCACCGAGGAACATCCAACAGTTAACTTACAGAGAATTCGTTTTTAGGTCAGTGAGGGAAAGATGGGAACGGCCTTCTCCTAGCCTCAAATATAATTTTCGTCTCTTATCATATAGGTCCATGAACACTAATAGGCAATCACACAGTGCCTAACGCATCTTCAGTGAAAATCAATGCAAGTCAGGAGTTAACACACTTGGTTAATGGGGGAAAAAATGAGAGAGAAAAAACCCCAGACTGTCAGGTTTATTCTGAGTGTCCCATGAGGAACTTAAGGTATGTGTACGCAAGGGTATTTATAACCCACACAACCTCCCTCTCTTGCTAATAACCCAGTGTTGGGGGAAGCGGCAGCATGCCTGGGCTGCTTCCAGAGTAAATACGGCATCCCTGGGCTGCTTCCAGAGTAAATACGGCATCCCTGGGCTGCTTCCAGAGTAAATACGAATCCCTTGGGTCTGGGCGTGGGGAGCACTTTCTGGTTTCAAAATGCTTCCCCTACATCATCCTCCCTGGTCCCCAAGGCAACCCTGAGAGAGGCAGGGCAGGCTCCTGTGTCGTCATTTCGCTCGACTGCACAGCTAAACGCCTCGTCCATGCAGGCATGTGGACCCTAAACCAGAGCAGGAGTTGAACCAGGAGTCATACTCGGCTCCTTTCACGACCCCACCCTGCTTTTCTGGAGAAGGTCATCAATCAGGGCCTGCCCTGGATCAGTAAGTGTGCAAAGATGGATTGGAGGCCCTACAGTCCTGGGAAGGTGAGACCTGGGCCACGAGCATGGTGGTCTGTGGGTTTCAGCACGGAGTCAACCCCCGGTAGCTGTGTGTCCATTAGTAACACTTCACCTTGGGCTGCCCTCCATCCCCAACTCAGAACATGTCAGGGCCACTTCCATGGGCTACAGCAGGTTTGGCAAATTGGTTTCATCTCCTTGGAAGGGTTTTCCTGGAGCCCTGGATGGGGTCTGAGGGCCCCCCTACATGGCGGGATGGGGTGGCTTCACATGTCCCTGGGTTTGTCCTTAAGAAAATATAACTCAGAAGACTGATCTGTTCCAAGAAAAAAATGAGCTGCCTTTCCAAAAGAAAGGACATGTTTCTGATGACTGATCCCCATTTTGGGATACTCACTGCGTGTTACCTGGACATCAGTGAAGTCCAGTCTGAGCTGCCATGACTTTCCTGAGCATCTTCAGATGTTAGATACTGGGCAGGAGGGGTGACGGTCCTGGCTGTGCCTGTTCTTACACCCAAACGCTAATGTGGATTTCCATCAGATAAGCATGTCATTTCCCACCAAGCCAGGGATGGGATTCCTTCAGTCATATCTACTGTCCGGTATCCTAAAGGTGGTTGTTTATTATCAGTCCACATTCTAATAATAATTATAAAAAGAGAAAGCTTACTGCACGTATTGATCAGCCTTCTTTAACTCAGTCTTCACACCCGACCCTCGCCAAGTAGGATGATTGTTCCCACTTTACAGACTGAAGAACTGAGGCCCGGGCAGCAGGGGAGGGGGGAGCCTATGTTCGTTCTACCCCAGCCCCCTTTCTTCATATAAAGGTGGGTTACTCTAAATCCAGCATCTGCTGGATTCTAAACGTGTCCCACAACCTGGCTCTGGAACCCCACCCCATCACCTTGCTCTGAGAGACCCTCTACAAACCGGGCGACAGCCCCTCTGCCTAATGACCCAGCAGGAGGGCCAGGAGAGTGGGGGAGAGATGTGCTGTCCGGTCCAGCTGAGTGTTCACTCCTGGGTGTGTGTAGCTGAGCCCTTCTACATAAAGGCAACTCAGGGGACACCGAGGGTTTTCACAGTGACACCACAAAGATGAATTTTATAAAGAAAAACAACTAGAGCATCACCTAAGCTAGTCTAGCCAAGGATGGGCACAGGGTAGGGACTCCTCTGAACGTTTCCAGACCCCAACCATGGAGCTGCCAGAAAACGGGGCTGGGTCATCAAGCAAGATGCTAGTAGACACCTCTTGCAGCAAACTGGCTCTCTAATGGGTCAGCCACCCTGGAGGGATAAACAGAGAAGCACTCACGTCCCTGGCCTTATAAAGAACAAAGAACAGGGACAGGCACACTGACCCGCGATGGACACAGGACTCAGCCTCAGGGCTGGTGGGAACAAAGGTGTGTGGGCCAGGAGGCCATCAGAGGCAGACGCTTGCTACCACCCTCCCTCGTGGCTGGCAAACGAGCCGGTGATGGATTGGATGGTCTGCAGACATCCCTTCTCAGCACAGTCCTCTCTCTGCCCCATACCCTTCTTCCTCCCTGACCTGGAGCCAGCAAGCTGCCTCTTTGGGGGGTCCTTTCTGACCTGGCCTTTCCTCCCTGCCACGTGCCCTTCAGGGTGGCACTGCAGCCCTTCCACTGTGGCATCACTCATGCACCTGCTTCCTTGTTTACACCAGTAGTTTGGCAGCTGGTTGCTGTAAACGATAATAAAATGCCTTTCCAAAAAATGAAGGAATGTGACCAGACACGCCAGACATCATGATATTAAAGCCGTGTCAATTAATTTCTCCCCCTGCTTGATAAACGAGCCCCATTCCATCTCTTAATAATGAGGAGAGAAACAAGAAAAGTTGACACTTGGTTTAATTTATTTTCTCAACTTGCCTGATCATATTTCTTTCTGCCTTGCAGAGCTGGCTGTGGCTGTGGAGAATTATAAGTGGTTGGCGTGCAGGCAGAGACTGGATTGGTGTGAATCGACACGGGTCTCTCTATCCCCACACACCGCTTCATCAGGAGGGGAAGGGACTCGGCGAGCCAGCTGGGACCTGCGCCTCTTCAGCCACCTTCGGGGGCCGGGAGAGTGAAGGCGGGGCAGGGCGGGATCTCAGGTGTTGGGGACCCGGAGGACAGCAGTGGCACTCTCAGACTCCAATCTAGTGCTGAGGAACTGCTCGACGCTGAATTCCCTAAATTAATACTAAGCTAGGCTGGCGGCATTTGCCAGAGGGGAGCCAATTTCTCAACTGGAAAGATGCTTTTCTTTCCCTTTCAGCCCGAGGATGCTCTAACCAACACCTGACCTTGAAATGTGAGCATCAGCCTTCTAAAGGTCAGGTGCCAACCGTGAACCAGCAAGTGTTTCTTTAAGGCTTCAGTTACAAGTAAGTTTTTCATACGACCACCATAAGCTCAGGATTATTTATTGAGGCCCACAGACCATAAACCAAGTTGGGGGTAAAAGTGAAGTGTGCTCCTAAACCAGTGCTTCTCGGTGTGGTCCTTGGGCAGAGTCTTCTGATGGGTGAGGGGCTTGTTAAAAATGCACATCCCCAAGCTCTGTCTGCCCCCTAATGTGGGCGCTGTGGGTGTGGCCCAGGAATCTGCATTTTAACGGGTTCTCTGGTGATTCTGATGCCCACCCAAGTCTGACTCTGCTTTATGTCTCCCAATTCAGGAGGAGCCAAGTGAAGACCATTTGGTAGAAAAGAATCCAGAACCTTCCACTGGAAAGAGAATCTTCAGGCCCCCCTTTCACATGAAGGGGGAGACTGAAGCTGTTCTAAAAAGGCTCTGATATCTCTTTCATGGAGAGCGGGACCTCGCAGCCCCAGGGGCAGCCCTCATCCAAGGCAGGGGGAGATCGGGGCAAAGACGAAGCTCCTCCCCCCCCAGACTCAGGAAAGGACTGGAAGCCAGTTCATACTAAAGTGTAAATGACTGATCTTGCTTCTACTCCCAGAGGTCATGGTGGTTTACTCAGATCAAATCCTTATGTGAAAGCAATTAAGCTCTACTTTAGAATTCCAAACAGGCATTCAGGCGGTGGGAGACGTTTTTTTTTTTTACTGATGAGGGGCACCTCCCTGAGTCTGTGAAATTATATGAGTGTATAGAGAGCTTTACAATGAGGGGGAGGGCGTGTCTGAAAAAACCACCCAGGAAGGAAGAAGGGAGGAAAGGACAGAAAGAGATTCAGGGGCAGGTGGGGCGGAAGGAGAGAGAGTGATACGGCCAACCACCCCGAAACCATTTTTCTAAGAGAGAAATCTGCCATGAATACTGATAGCGTGATTTGAAAGTGCCTGCGGCTACAGCGGAAGGGTGTCTCATCCCAGACTCTTGTTAACCGAGGGGGAAAAAGCACCTGTGATTCAGGCCAGACAACCCCAATCTCATTTCATTCCGAGCGCGCTCCAGAGCAGTGATTCTGTGAATGACACTTGTCAGGGCAGCAGATTAGTTCACAAACCTATTTTTTGTGCGTGGTGTTCCATCTTGGTAGGGAAAATAGTCAGTTCTTGGCGAGAGAGACACATATTACTGCTGTTAAGTGCCAATATAAACTCTGGGACGCAGTGGTAAATTCACCAAATTAAATCGCTAGACAACTGGCTCGGATCAGGACCCCGGCAGAAAGTGCCAGGACGGCAGCGCGGGGGCGGGGCGGGGGGCTGGGCTGACAGAGGCTGAGGTCGGGCGCAGCTGGAACAAGGGCTGCTCTGGAAACACAGGGCCTGGGGGGCTTTGGCGGGCTCCACCGGCAGAAGCGCGTCCTTCAAGGCTTCTAGACCCTGGGGCTTTCTGAGCTCGGGGGAGATGGGGCACCGGCTGGAGGCTCTTACCCACTGAGGTGGACATCTGGTTAGGACCCCCGGGCTCTCCCCCAAAGAGTGGGTTTTGAATCTGTCTGCTTTTCGGACACTCGCCCTCAAGCCCCACCCACACAGTGAGCCTCCTGGAAGCTTAGGGTGGGGTTTCAATCCACCTTAATGCCCCTGCTGAGGCGGCGTAGAAACAGGCTTAGACTTTGGAGCCAGGTGGATCTGGGCTCAAATCCTGGCTCCAGCAATGGCCGGATGTCCCACTCTGACCCTCAGTATCCTACCCTCTGTGAGACGGAAGTTTAAAAAATCTACCTCACCAGCCTGGAGGCTGCCTTGAAAACACCTGTGAGGGGTGAGCTACCCTCTCCCACAATCAAGAGACTTTCTATGGCTTCTCCCCTAACCCAACCTCTATCTCCACAGTCACCTTTACCCTTTGCCGTGAACCTCACTTACTGAAATTCATTTGACATTGACATGTGTGTCAAAGAGATGTTCATGGTGCTTTGCCATCATGGTGGGAACGGGATTCAAGACAGGGAGAGTTAAAACAAGTCACATGGTCAAACTCCCATGCAAACTTGTTACTTAAAAGGACCCTACATCACTTTAGGTTTAAAAAAAAGGACTGATTTTTGAGAGGCAGGCCCTGTGCTGGCTGAGCATGGCCTTCACCCTGATCACTGAGGCGCCACCAGAGCCTCTGTGTTTGCTCCAGCGTCAGAAGCCTGTGCACCGGCTGTTCTGGAGCGGGTGCCCTGGTATCCTCGAGGAGGGGACGTGAAGGAGACAGAAACAAAGGGGGAAGGGGACGCCGACAGGGACAACAAAACCTGTGCTGCAAAGAAGGAGCAGGATCAGTCCGGCACCCCGTTCACCCCAGGATGGAGACAGGACCCCTCGGAGAAGCCCAGTCATCTCAAGATGCCACCGCTTCCCTCTAACAAGTTCTCAAGGAACAGTTACTGGCCTCAGAGAAAGTTCCAAAACTCCATCAGAAAACCACGACTTGGAAGCAGGTTCTCAGCGCCACCACAAATTATATGACTTTTATGATGAGGTATGTTTTCAGAATAGTCCCAACCGACAGAGCCCTGGCTGGACGCCCGCTTGGCCCGCCACCAGCTCCGTGCCCCCTGCAGAGGGGTCATTTCTGCCCACATCGCCAGGACTCCATCCGGCCGGGCGGCCCGTAAGCCTGCCCGGAGTTTGGGGGTAGGTAGCTGCCCGCTGAGGTGCCCCTGCACGAGACACACACGCGTCCCCACCGCGGGCTGGGGGGCTGGCCTCTTTGCTTTTTCTGGCTGTAAAGGAACTGTTCTTAACCTCTGGAGGCCAGATCTCTCCGAGAAGCTGAGACCAGCAGCCCAGGCAGCCTGGTAGCGGGGGGCAGCTCCGTCAGGGATGGCTCCTCGGCTCCCCAGACAACAGCCCGGGTCGGGAGAGGGAGAAGGACGGGGAGAAGCAGGGGCGAGGGCAGCACAGGCTAGAGGCTGGCTACTCAGGGTGTTCCACCAACCAGCAGCACAGGCACCTGGGAGCCTGCTGGAAATGCAGAGTCTCCAGCCCCACCCTGGCCCTCTTGAATCCGAATCTGCATTTTAACAAATCCCCCAGGTGACTTTTATGCAAATTAAAATTGAAGAAGCACGGATCTGGAGCACTGATTCTCAACAGTGATTCTTGCATCAGAATCACTTAGGAAAAATTTTAAGGATACCGATGCCCAGGCCCCATTTTCAGAATTGAGTTAGGTCTGGGGTAGTACCCCAGCATCTGTATGTTTTAAAATCTCTCCAGGTGATTCAGATGTACAGCTGGGTTTAAGAAACATTGGGAAAAGGAAAAAAGCATAATGCTTAATTTTTATTTTTCATCTAAAAATAATTTCAGCTTCACTAATATTTAATATATGGAGTGAATGGTCCTAGTGCCCTCATGCATCCAGACGTCAGAGAGACATTGTCTTGGATGGTATTTTATAGACCCCTGGAGAGAAAAAGGAAACGCTACAGTGGGGGTGAGGTCAGAGTGGCACCTCATTTAGTTACCTGCTGCAAGCGTAGCCGGTACCCAGTGCTGTTCAGGTGTGACCAGGATGTATAAATGGATGTATAGATTATGTGATCTGGCTTTAAGTAAAGGAACCCTTGCAAAATGGACAAAGAAAACCAGATTGGAGATGATGCTAATGATATAAACCTTGCCACTACCAGAAAACAGCGAGCTGACCCTACTCTGCCGCTTAGCAAGACTCCTCACCAGCCACTTCACACCCCCAAAATGTGTTCTGATCAGATGGGAGAGCAGCCGCTGAGTGAGTGAGAAAGAACCCGCTTTTCAACAGAAACTTGTGCTTTAGAGAAAGCACTTGGAAAACAAATGTTTGGAAAATATTTTTGTTGTTCTGTGATTTTGTTGCTAAAAATGATATGACTGGGTTATGTACAAAAGTGCTTGTATCCGCATACTTTTAAAACTTGGAAACAGAACCGTAAGACTCATTTTTTTTTTAAAAAAATGAACATTTCAGTGGATCTTGAACCCATTTGTTAAAAATATAAAAATGCAACACTTGATTAGTTTGCATGAAAAACTGATTGACATCAGGGAAGATGGAAATTTACAAGCTGAATTTCAACAAAATCCTTTGCATAATTGGAGGATGGGATTGAAAAATTAGTATCATGATTTAGTCAGCACAGCAAATGTGATTCTTCCACTGAGATCTGTATATCTCGAAGTGTATTTTTCAGTTATGACAGGTATTAAAACCAAGTATCAAAATAATAAGCTAAACTCAGAATCCAACCTTTAGAGCTGAATCACAAAATGTTATTAAATCAAGAATTTTTAAAAAGCATATTCAATCATACTGCTCTCACCAAAAATTATTTTAATTATTAATAAATAAAATTCTAAATACGGCTTATATCAAATGTATCCCATCCTATTATATTCCTATTTATATAGGTTTTATAATATATATGATATATTAGCATAGTAGTACATGTATATAAATTGAAAATTAAATAAGACATATTGGGGGTTTGTGTGTTAATTTTTTTTCTGCACAAAAATTTTGAAGATATAGAATTAAAAAAAAATTTTTTTTTTTTTGAAGACTCCTGCTCTAGAAGAAGGTGGGGCTGTATGCCCTGAACACCGTTTGTGAAGTCATCCCTTAGTTACAGACACTACTAAAGCCAGAGGATAGGGTGGGAATAGGTACCTTCAGTGCCTGCCAGCTGGTGTGGACCCCTCCGACCCCCAAGGAGGGGCCTGCACGTGGGCTATTCATGGGACTCAAGAACCTGCTAATTCCAGGATCTCCTGGGTCCTCCTGGCTCAGAGCACAGAATGCTTAGAAGGCATTTTGGGGGTGCATCCTTCAAACTGAGACCCCTCCCCCATACGTTAATGGCAGCAATACCTGAACTCTTCTCAATAAATCTTTCATAGTGTCGTATCTTCATTAAAATTTTATTCTATTAGCATTCTGAATCCAAACCACTAAGTACATAATTGCTAAAACATGTGTTAAGCGACGACTTAGGAAATGCCGGTTTTATCATATTGTTAATTAACAGAAAGTAGGATTAATACACTCACAGATCATTAGGAGCATTCAGTTCAGTTTCAGCAGCTCTTCAGCAGGTGGGGGGTTGTTGGTGGGTAACCCTGGGAATTGGCAGCAAGGGAAGAAGAGTTCTTTGTGGTTTACCCTCAGCCCTTCTGCAGGTTCTACGAGCGTGTCTGAGAGAAACTCAAGAGACAGGATATCAAGGTCTATTTTGCCCAAAGGAAATTATTGTAAGATCTGATACCACTCAGTGCAGCCTCCTCGAAAGGGCAGACGTGGAAGGGTTTGGATGGGGAGGAAGAGAAAGAGCCACACATCCATTTAAGTCAGACCAGTAAGACTCCATGGACCACTGGGGAAGGTTCAAGTCTTGAACCCACGGATGTGGTTTAAATCCTGGTTGTGCAGCATTACTGGCTGTGTGATTTGGGACAAGCCCTTAACCTCCTTGACCCTGGGTCTCCACCTGAAGAAAGGGAATAAGGATGCCCACCTCAAAGGGCTGGCATGAGGATTAGATGAGATAATGCCCACTCCTGGCATCATCCCTGCACAAGCCTGTAGTTTTCATATAAGGATTTTGTACCCAATATTGCTTGGAATAAATGGGCCACCAGCTGAGACTTGAAAATAATGTGGATATCAATAGATATGGACTGCAGCGGGATGGGCTCTAGTGGGGTCTACCCTGAGGTGCCAAAGCCAAGTGATTAGAAGTGAATTTGGACTCACCTTGTTGTCATCTCCAATGGAAACCAGGACATAAGATCCCTAGGCCAGAGGGGTTTATTCAAACCTCTGCCCACCCCGTCCTGGGAATTACAGAGGTATCCAGGCACGAAATGGACTAAATGTCTTCTCTTTTCCCAGCTGCCCAAATTGCTTTAGCCGGGCCCGATGGTGGTACTCCTAATTCTTCACGCTTAATAATGAAACAGCCTGCCTGGCTGGGCCGCACGTGAGATCAGGGCTGGAAGCCAGGACTGAAAGAGCCACGGCAGACTGGGGTGAAGGAAGGGGCCAGGCAAGGGTGGCGAGGCCACACCTGGGTTTCCTGGAAGCCGGAGGGTCAAGGCCTGGGTTTCCTGGAAGCTGGAAGCCGGAAGTCAGAAGCCAGGGGTCAGGTTGAAGCCCCAGGTCCGATACATGAGAAAGCAGTCAGGGAAAGCAAACAGGCTCTTTAGGTGGGGCAGGAGCCCTTCGTAGAGGAAGATAAGGGAAAGGCCAAGGCACACTGCTAGAGTGATGATAAATGAGTCTACCTTGCTGGAGCCAGGATACAAAAATCAAAACTAAGGGAAAAAATAAAAAATAAAAATAATAATAAATGCTGACCAGCCTCTGCCAGGCCCAAGTGGGAATACAGAGAAATCACCTGGTTGCATTTTCCTGGAACATTCTTTCAAGGTCCTAGGTACTTTGTAAATTAAAGTTCCCTGTGGCGAGGCCTTCTGAGATGGGTTCTCATTTGTGGGTTATGAGTGGAAAGAACCCCCCTTATTTGTAGAAAAGGTTGTGAGTGGAAAGAGCCTCCTTATTTGTGGGTTGTGAGTAGAAGGAGTCTGGGCTTTGGGTTCAGACGTGGGCTGGAACCCCAGTTCCACAACCGATCAGCTGTGTGATGTCTCTCTGTGCCTCAACTTTCTCATCCGTAAAATGGGGATGGTAATATTTTCGACTGTAGACCTTTTCAACAACACGATGCTTGAGACATGAAGCTCAGCACAGTGCCTAGTTCTAATCAGATGTTGACTCATCTGTGCTCTGCTCTGGAGATCTAGTTTTCTTACTTCTATTGACTTGCTGTATTGATTTAATAACTTAACCCTGTGGGATGCAGCCTCCAGAAAGTGGCTGCTCAGAGGGGAAGCTGCAAGGATTCCTGGGCTTTTGAGTATCACCTTTTCGCACTGAACACACTGGGGCAAAGACGGCTGGAGACAGGCTGAGGGGTGACCCTCCCCGGGGGAGAAGGATCCTCAGGGTGGCTTGGCCTGACGCCCAGTACAACGCTGCCCTTGATGGGAGACAACACTGCCCTTGATAAGAGATGGGCCCTCCACTGCCCAGAGGAGCCCCGAGCACACTTCCAGGCCAGGTAGGAAGGCAAAGGCTGGATCCTCCTCTCATCGTCAACACAAGACCCAGAGCCTCTCTGTTCTCCAGAGAAGGCAACCGAGAAACAGTGGAGCTTCTCCCCGATGTGAAAATCACAGCGCACAGAGCAGCATGTTGGGGCCATTCTGCTACTTGGCTGCAAAGACTAGTAACTTCAATTTATTTGTGTCTGGGGCCTTAAAGAACCTCAGCTGTCATCCCTTCCTTAGTTTATTACCAAATTTCTAAAATATTACATTCTTTATTACATCCAAATTCACTTTATTGCACTTGACAATACAGATAATCACATACCATATGCTCTAATGTTTTGAAACCAATGCATGTTGACAGCGGTTTTTATTCATGATGCATAATTCCATCCCCAGCTCACAATGAGGTCTCTGAGCACCCAGCCTGGTGTTAAGACTTCTGCCTAATAACAGATTAGCAATACAGCAAGTTTCGGAGACACCCTCGTCCCTTGCCATTCTCTCTTTACAATGGGAAAAACGTACCTGAGCCGAGAAGATGGATTTATCGAAGAGAAGAGGAAAAAAACTCTCCCACCACCCTCCCACCATTCCCAGAGGGTTTATAATGATTTGTTATTGTTCCACGCTTATGAAACTTGATATTGAAAAGAGGGATTGGCCTTGTGCCAAGTAGCAAGGCAGCTAATCACACCAACCCACACTGCTGGCCCCTGAGAACTGAGAACACACGATGCCCCAAAGCTCTCATTAGGAGCCTCTCTTGTTTTCACTCTTGTTTTGCTACAAGCAAATATTTATCACTCCTCTACCTTGGTGAGACCTCCCCCACTCGTGTCCCCTCTTCTCATCCCCTGGGCATCCCTTCTGTTCCCAATTAGCCCCAAGCTTCCTGGCAAAATGAACACAGCCGGGGATGATTCCTACCCCCGGCGTCCTGGCACCTCTCAGGCAGAAAGGCCAGCTCGGCGGGAACCGTCTCTGCGGCTCCTTCCACAAAGCCTTCTTGTCCTAGGGTGGCCGAGGCAAAGGGTGGATCATTTGAAGATGATCCTCCAGCTTTGCGGTGGAACAAACAATGCCATTTCATGCGTCTCCTTACTAAGCGCTTTCCTGGGCTTCGCAGAAGCACTCGAACAACTGTAAACCCATTAGATCATGCCGGGCGTTGTGGGAAAGAGCTTGCGCTGTCGCCAGCAGAGAATCAACTCAGATTTATAGATCCTTAAGGCTTTAATATATAGGTATTAGTCTTCCCCTGCAGACAGACAAGGGGACCAGGGCCGTGGCGGAGGAGAGAGAACAGCCCACAGCTCGGCTGCAGACAGACTGGAGTTTCACAATCATTCTCCTGGATAATGAGATTTCTCAACAAGGGGAGGAGGGGGAGGAAGGAAAGCCAGGCCTTTACTTTGCTGAATACTTGGCTATTTTCCCAAGGCTTTGCTGGGGGGTGGGGGGAGAAAAGAGATGTTATCCTTAACAGTGCCTCTGGAGTGCCCAGTGACCTGCTGTCAACAGAAGCAATGGGTACCCAGCGAGGAAAGGGCTGGAATCAGACGATGCAGAAAAACACTTACTTAGCCATCTTCCTCCCTGTAACTGCTGTATATATTAGAACTCTTTTTCATAAATAAAAACCTACTTTCCATTTGGGCTTACATCATGACTCCAAGAAAGGCCTTTTCTTTATTTCTGAATCATCTTTTGCAGGCAGGGGCTCCTCCTACTATCTCAGGGGATTTGGGCTGCTTTTTGTTTGCTTGCTTTTTGTTTTGTCCTTTTCCCTTGCTTGTCTAGCACAAGCTAGTAAATAGCTGGTCAGTAAACCAGAACCCAGAGCTTAAAGACATCATTTCATAAAGAATCCTCCTGAAATATTACTGGTTGGTCTCTATGGGTCTGGAAAGGAGATGGTTTTGGCCATTTCAAAAAGCATGATCCACCTGTGGTTTGCAAAGTAACCACTGAACACACTGGTCCTGGCCCCATCTCACCCCATCAATTCTATTCTCTAACTGTTTGACTACTTCTCGGAAAAGGGACACCACCCCTCACCACTTCACAAAGATGGTTTGTTTAAGAGTTGGGCATCTTGAGGCATTGCTAAAGTTCTTTTTCATCCTGAGGGCCCATCTTTCTCTTGGTAATTTCACAAAGGGCCACCTATAGACAGGGAACCAGCACCAACCCACTTTCCAGAGGCAGGACTCCTTCAAGATCTAACATAGCCATCTTGTTTCTCCTGAATCTGGTCTCCTATGGTTCCTCCTAAATTTCTCCATCAAACTGTTTCCAGTCCCCATCAGACCTCCTCTGATAGTAACCTACCTTGTCAGCGTCCATCCTAACATGGGATACCTGGAACGGAATATGACATTCCACGTGGGGAATACTGCAGGGTCCTAGATATTCGACCGGACTTCTCTTGACGCAGTCTCTCGTGGCTTTCTTAGCAGCTCCATCACCCCACTGCCTCAAAGAAAGCTTATGGCCAACTAAAACTTCCTGCAAACCATTATCCAAATCTCTCCCTGCCCATCCTTCACTTGTTTTCCTTTTTTTAAACTGTAACCTTTGATTGTCATCTTCTGATTATAAAAGTAATACACATTCTAGAGTCTTAGAAAATACAGAAAACGTTTATTCCTACAATAAACATTCACTGGACACCTACTATATGGAAGACACTTAGTCCAGCCTGGAGGATACAGTGGAGAACAAGACCCAGCTTCTGCCTTCAAAGGTGGGAGAAACACACACCCCATCATCCCCACAGCTAGTGTGCAAAGAATGGAGTTACAGAGTGTGCATTCCACGACTGCTGTGGGTCTTGCTCACCACCATGTCCCCCAACCCCTTGATGAGTGTTCAGCACAAAGCAGGTGCTCAGCAAATGATTGTTACAGGAATGAATGGCTTTGGAGGATGGCCTTCCAGTAGATCAGCCCGTCTCTCTCTGCACATACATTTTTTCTCCCCAAAGGCCGAATCAAGACCAGAGACATTCAGTACCAGACCAAGTTTTAAGTAACGAAAAGGACCCTCAGTCCACCAGGTCCCTCCTTTTCCAATTTCTACTCAGAGCCTGGCCCTGAGCACACAGTCTGCTTAGCTGCAAGACTGAGCTGCAGAGGAATAAGAAAACAGTGAGAAGAAGAAAGAGGAGGAAGGAAGTCAACTCCAGGATCCCTGGGCCTGGCCGTCTTGCTTCTCCGGAAGAGCCCCATTGTAAAGGCTTAGGTACAAGTTTCTGTTTCTCCAGGCAGGAGCACCGGGAAGAGCAGAGCAATGGCTGAAGGGTGAGACCGGAGCACACTCTTCGCTCCCGTTGATCCACCGCACCGGCCACGTTTGCTTCTGCCGCTTCCACCAGCAAGACAGGAGGTTTCAGCATCTTGGGGTAAGTGGTGCCGCAAAAACCACAAGCCAGACAAAACCCTGGACGAATGTCCCGTTCTCTGTCTCCCATGAACGAGCTGCCTGGAAGGGAGGGCACCAGCCAGCAAGCAGCCAGGACAGGAATCTACTCCTGCTGGGATTCTTTTTTGGTCCCATGTTGGGAAGTGAACGTCTGTCTCTTTCTAGCATTTCTGTCTCTTTGAAGGCTGGGAGGGCTGTCTGCCCTGCTCATCCTAAGACTGATGAACCGGAAGCTCCGTGGTTACTCGGTAGAAGACAGACAGAAGTCAGGCGCTAGGACAGAACCCACGCTCAGAGAGAAACCTCTGCTCTACCCATTGTCATCTGGCGAGGCTGCACCTAGAACAACACTGTGCCCTACTCAATGCAACCAGCCTTTCCTTCCCAGGAGAGGCTGGGGATGGCTGGGGAGGCTTGAGCACTGGGGAGAGGACCTGAAACAGCGTTCTTCATGTGGGATCAGGGGACTGGTCCATGGGCTGGCCTCTCTAGGCCCCAGCCCAGAGCCACCACTTCCCCACACCCCATCCCTCTGAAGGACGGTCCTACCCGACAACCTGTATTGCAGCTCATGAGAGCCTTGCCTTCTGGTTCTTCATTCCTGGCTTTCTGCCAGCCAGAAGGAATAACGGACCCGCTTATTTTATTTCATTGGCTTGTAAAGGGACATACCCAAATCGTGATGGGGAAAGAAGCTGGCAGTGGCAGAGGCCAGCAAAGCCTGGGGAGACGCCAGGAGTTAAGTAATGCCTTGGCCATTTGTTCTCCCTGAAGACTAGCAGCACTGCTGGACCAGGATGGATGATATGAGCGCTGGGGCTGGGGAAGCACAGAGGGGCAGCGGCTGGAGTTCACGTCCCAACCTGGGACCAAAAGACCCTAGCCCACCAAAGCAGGGGCAGAGCTACCCCTGACTTGCTCTGCTCTAGGATGAGCCACGTTCCTTTCCCACCTGGCTGATCCTTTTTATTGGGTCATTATCATCACACCATTTATTTAGCACCTAAGTCTTAACCCTTTCATATTATCTCCGATCCTTCCAACCTGCCCTCAAGGCAGGTAGTATTATCCCAACTTGACAAATGCAGGATCTGAGATTCAGCACAGTGAAGTCACTTGCTATGGCCTCTCCATAAGTAAGCAGCTGAGCTGGGATGTAAGTCAACATCCATCTGTCTCTAAAGCCTGGACTTTCCTCTCCATCAGCCCCAGGAAGGGCAACCAGGATAAATGGAAGATTTAGTGCTAACAGCCCTGGATAAGCCACCATACAATGGAGGCCAAATGACTGATGGGTTATTCTTGCTGATAAGTGTGGTGGTCTGGGATACTCAGAGGGTCTGCAGTGAGGAGGGGGTTGATCTCCAGCTCCATCCTCATGAGCTGTAGCACCTTGAGTGACTCACGTGACCTCTACAGTCCCAGCTTCCTCACTGAGGCCTGAGATTTCAGTCTGCAGTGCTCACTACCTAATTCCCTGTACCCAGAACCTGCATTCCACAAAAACTTGTCAAATGAATGAATACGAAAAACGGAAATTTCAGTAACATCCTCGCTACCCATCTTATTAATGAGATAACATAGAATACTTTGCACAGAGCATGACACATTTCTAGGGATCAACAAGAAGTTCCTGGTTATTATCAGTACTATTATTATATACTTGTATTATAATACCGCTATTGCTTCACAAGGTTATCACAAGGATCAATGCATTCGCGAACTGTAACATAAGCCAGCGTTTTTACAATAACTAGTAAGCAATGCTGAAGAACAAGCGCAGACGCTGATAAGCGGTCATGGGTAAGACAGTGGAGACCAGCACAGAGGCATCCCAGGAGGCTGCCCTGGCCTTTCCCTCAGCCCCGAGCATCTGGGGCCTAGTAGGTGGAGCTCCTGCCCAAACCCTGTCCCAGGTCCCCGTCCATCTGGGACCCTCGGGTGGAGTTGCTGGGCACGTCCACGCTTGCACAGCCCAGTGAGAATGCCTCCTGTTACCACCGTGCAGGTCACCAAATGCCCATGAGTTACGCCACCTCAGCCAGGTCTCTGATCAGCTTAGTTAAAAATAGAGTTTGTAACAGAAACCTAAATCCAGTCGCCTGTAAATCAGGGCGGCGGGGGAGCAGGTGCTACCCAAATGTGGCGTCACGATGATGTGCAGAGGTGGCAGCCCCGGGGCAAGGCGGGCTCTTTACACAGAAGGGACGGTATTCCCTCCCTTTGGTTCAGTCAGTATTGGCTCAGCACCTGCACGTGTGCCAGGAGGATCCGAGGCTGAATCAGCTGTGCCTCCAGGTGACAAAATGGACAAGAGAAGTGGGCACAGAATAACTCTAATTCGGGACAGATTTCCTTAAGGAAAAGGGTAAACAGATTGGTCTTTTATTTATTTATTTATCTATCTATCTATTTATCTATTTATTTATTATAAATTTATTTTATTTGATTATTTATTTTTGGCTGTGTTGGGTCTTCGTTGCTGCACGTGGGCTTTCTCTAGTTGCGGTGAGCGGGGGCTACTCTCCGTTGCGGTGCACGGGCTTCTCACTGCAGTAGCTTCTCTTGTTGTGGGGCACGGGCTCTAGGCGTGCGGGCTTCAGTAGTTGTGGTGCGTGGGCTCAGTAGTTGTGGCTCGTGGGCTCTAGAGCGCAGGCTCAGTAGTTGTGGTGCACGGGCTTAGTTGCTCTGCAGCATGTGGGATCTTCCTGGACCAGGGATCGAACCCGTGTCCCCTGCATTGGCAGGTGGATTCTTAACCACGGCGCCACCAGGGAAGCCCCCCAGATTGGTCTTTTAAAAGGCTGCTCCTCAGAAGCTTGGATTCTGAGACTGTTCCCCCCCCCGCCCCCGCCCCCAAACTACTGGTAGCCAACCCTGGGCTTGGGAGCTCTGCAAATTCCTCTAATTCCTCCTGGAGGCTCGCATGGCAAGTCCCCACTCTTTCCAGGTGGCCGGTGCCAAATACCATCATGCTTCGCGAACCCAACATTTCCGGAACAGGGTGAAGCTCAAAATAATTCTCACAGTTAGACTCACTGGGACCTAAATAGCTTTGCTGATTAAACCTTTGAATCCTTATCCGAACCGGTGACATTCCTCCTCAGGGATGCCAAATCCTTTACTGCGTCCCAGCAAGCTCAGGCCCGAGGGAGGGTCTGATTCTGCTGCACACACCAGTTAGGGACACCTGCCCTCAACTGGCTATAAACCACTGATTTACTCTTTGGAATGGCCGATCAGCTTTCCAGTTTCCTCACCACACCCCCCAAAACAGAGAGGACCAATAGTTGCCCTCATTACACAGCACCCTTGTTTGGGGATCTGGAAAACAAGGGCAGCTGTGCACAGGTTGAGACCATGTGGAAGAGGAGGGGCCCTTGCAGAGAGACGGCCTGGGACCCTCTCCTGATTTCGGGGGGCTAGAGGCACACTGTCAGCGGTAGGAGGTATTGACTTTCCCATTCGGTGTAAGCCGCTCGCCTGCCTAGTGGGAAGCAGAAAGAGAAAGAACTGCCGAGTATCTGCTTTTGCTCTTGATGTGTCATTATTATAATTACTGTTATTATGTCACCACTGTCTTTTTCAAAACCATTCCCATAGGTGATTTCACTTTATCCTCACAATCATCCAATGAGGTATCTTGAAAGGGATTATTATCCCCATCTGAACCGCAGAGGAAACCAAGGCAGAGACTGGGTGACCTTTGACCTTGGCCACACCATGAATCAAATGACAAGGACAAGAGGAGGCGTCCCCAGTCCCGCCTCGGGCCAGATAGCCAGTGTCTGGAGGTATCCGAGGTAAAGGCAAGAAAACCACCGCTAGCTTGGTCAGAAGCAAGCCTCCAAGACAGACGAGCAGGCAGGCTGCCTGGGGCCCAGGTGACGGGGCCACACTTCCCCTCCCCCCACCCCTCACAGTGCGAGACCAGGCCACTTGGCCTGTGATGCAGGGAGAAGATTTAACAAGCGACACAAGCTAGTGGTGGATTGATTCTCCGTTGCCGGGGGCGGCCCGCCCTCTCCCTCGTCACTGGCAGGCAGTGAAAGGTTAGTGGTGCGCTCCCTGCCACTGGTTCCTCGGAGCTAAATGATAAAATGATGTCAGGACTGGGCAAAAGCTCGATTGCTAGTTAGAGCCACCACAGCTGCAGAAATGAAACTCTGCTCACCATCACTTGCTTCTTCTCAGAAGCTCTGGGCTAGACCCGATGCATCAACGCGAAGCCCACCGCAGCTGACCACACGCTCCTGCCCGGTCCTTGCCAGCCAGACAGCGGGCAGCACCGGCCACGGTGGGCAGAGGCCCTCAGCAGCCCCGTGGCTCGTGCTTCACCCCAACCTGCAGGGGCGAGGCTGTAATCACTGCCCTGACTGCCTGCCCCACGCCTGTCCTTCTCCCAGAAGTCCGGGGGAGGAAAGCCAAGCCCTGCTGGCCCGGCAGACTGGGTTGGGAGACCCCCCCCCCCCCCGCCCCGCCACCTTAGGTAGAGCGCATGCCAAGCTGCCCAGCTCTGGTGACTTGGACACACCCACAGGAGCAAAGGCAGTGGGGACTAGGCTGGCTTCCCCGCTCTGCCTCGCATTGCTTGTTTTAGTTGTTTGTTTTCCGGATAAACATTCTGAATAGGCATTATGGCCGCATTGCTGGGAGCACCAAAATAAATCAACAGCATCTCCAGGGCCAGAAACAAGAAGGAGGGCAAGGAGACTGCAGTCGGGGCCTGGCTGGGGCCTCCAGTACCATCCAGTTATACCAGCTGGCAGAGGCCTCCATTCCATGGATGGCTCCCACGCTGCCTGCAAAGCCTCGGACGATTCAGAAATGATTAAGGCACAGACTTACCTAAACCCACCCATAGCTCCTCCACCAGGGAAAACCACAGGCAACAGTTTGGAGAATTTCTCTCCTTCCACGAACACTGCTTTACTGCAGCAACTCTCAGCCCAGGCTGCATCCCGCACTCACCTGGGGAGCTTTAAGAATCACCAGAAACTCTGATTCACTTGGCCTGAGGTAGGGCCTAGGAATTGGTATTCTCCAAGAACTCCCCAGCTGATTCTAATTCTAATGTGATTCACAGTGTATATACATTTTATAGCTTTTCTCATGCAATATTGTGTCATCAGCATTTCCACATGTCACTTAAAAACTCCCTGTAAACATCACTTTAATGGATGTGTAATAATCCATCACATGAACGTCCCATAATTTCCTTCCAGTTTGCTTTTGTAGGTGTTCTCCTGAGTGGGTGTTGGCAAGCGGCTTGGGTCCAGATGGAAGACCTCCCCCCAACCCTCAAGGCAGGCCCATTTCACACCCCCTCCCCACCTGGGCTCCTCAGAGAGAGCCTGGCCGACGGCACATCCACTCAGGGACCCAGGGACTGGCCTTCTGCACTGCCATCCTGGGATCCTGTGCCACACCCCAGAATTCTTCGCCAGTTGGGTAACTTTTTTGTCTCTGCCAGGAGGATCAACTTGGTTCCGTAGGGAAGATACACCCAGAAGTCCCTGAACAAGTGTCCGGGAAGCAGGATGGGCTATGTTGTTCGTTAATTCCTTGTGAGGTCCTCATGGAATTTCCCCAAGGCTCACTGATTTGGGATAGTTGCCTCCTTAAAAGACATTTTGAATCTTTTCATTTTGGACCAGAAACTTGGTCAGGAGCTGATTCTTCATCTTCCTACACCCATTTCCTCTTACTCCTTCCTCTGAGCGTCTTGAAAACCCTGTATCTCCCCAGAAATGGGTGTCTTATCGGCCCAGGCACACAAAAAGCCTTGTTTTGGAACCTTGGGCTGAGTCTTGGAAGTTCCAACTTTGAGGTGGAGCAGATCCTGGATAAGGACGGGTCAGTTCAGAGGATTCTCATGGCTCCTTTCACAGCCAGAATGTCCAGCTTTTAGAGGATCCACCAGCGAGACAGTTGACCCCAAGACTCCAGGCTGAGGCAGAGATGTCTCTTTACCATCCTCCTTCCAGACGTTCTAGGAAGGAGCAAACACCTGGCAAGCAAACTGGGGCCCGTTTCCAATTCTAAGCTACTTGTTCCCCATCAGGCAAGGCCCCTCCATTTCCCACTCCGGGAACATCTGGCGAGTAGATGATTGGAAGCACATGCTAGCAGTTACCACACACTTCCCAGCAAAACCTAAGCTTAGTCCCAGGAGCCCCATCTTCCCTCTCTCTAATCCACCATCCCACCCCCTTCACCTCCCCATCCTAGCTTTGCCGAGCTTTACTGCAAAACAGATGTTGCACCTGACCCAAGATCTCCCAGGCACGTGGCCAAAAAAAATTTTTTTCAGGAGGCTGCAACATGAAACGGTCCTCCCAAGTCCAAGATAGCTTAGTAAATATGGCCCCCCTTCCAGCTCCATGAGCAGCCCAGGTGCGCTCACTCCCAGCTCCCAGCCTCTTCTCTCGCCAATAAACACCATCACAGCTCTCCAGCCCTCCGGAGGCCAGCCTCAGTGCAAAGCCTGTCATTCCCACTCAGCAGGCATTACAATAACCAGGCCACAGGTACTCGCCTTCAGTTGAGAGTCGATGTCAAGTTTAATATGAAGGAATGTGCTGAACAGGACCCTCCAGGAGTTTAATATCACTCATTTCCAGCAAACCAGGTTCAGTTCTAGGGCTTCTAACAGGAACAAGAATCCGAAGGGAAGAAGGGAGATTAGTGGCTGGAACTAGGTGTTAACTGTTAGGAGTGGAGCCATTAAAAGTCGAGAAGAAAGTTCTAGAATCAGAATGATTTAACCACCTCCTGCTGTGAGGCCCTTGGGAGCCTGCCTCCTACTGGCTTCATATTTCATATTTGCTATTTGCTATGGACGGGGGCAAATGTGCGGGCCGGGACAGGTCCCCCTGAATTTACCCACTGGATTATGCCATGGCCAGCATTCCCCTGGAGTCTTCTCTTTACCCCAACCCGGGGACTCTGTCTTGTATCCTGTACCCACGTTATAGATCGTCCTGAATCATACCCCAAAGTCCAAAGGAGTAGGAACATGATTAAATAATGATTTGGGAGGACAAAAAAATCTGAAGTACACTTCTTTTCCCACATGGTATCCCTCTGTGAATTCAGAACAGAGAGGGCTCCTGTTCCCCTCGATCACAGACGGCACCTCCTGCACCCAGACCCCATCCAGGCCTTTATTTCAGTTTGTCTTCCTAACCCAGAAACCTTGAAAGAACACAGGCTCGGAGTTAGACAAGCTCAGATCCCAATGTCAAGGACAACACTTACAGAGAGCTATCAATCTCCTTGTGCCTCAGTGTCTTTATTAAACTGGGACAGTAATACTTCTCTGACAGGGTTATTGTAAGGATTCAGTAAAGGTGTTTATTGCAACGCTGGGCACACAGCAAGGCGCCCAAGGCATCTTCTATCTCCTCTCTCCCCCTCCCATCATCTGTTCTGTTTGACAGAGAAAACTGGGCAGGCATGCAGAAGAGGGACAAATTCATCCCACACTTTTCTGGGCACAGGTAAGCGGATCATCTCCAAGGCACTGGCCTCATCCATCAGGAAGACACCCGACTGCCCAGTGCTCCGGGGAAGCCTCCAGCGGAGCCCTGCCATCCTGGCATCTCCAAGGCACAGCCCCGTCGCACAAGGCACGCACGTCCCACTGGAGAGAGGGGACTGGCGGTTGCTGGTTAACCGCCGGTTAAGGCAGCTGCACTTTACAGTAACCCAGCATGGACAATATTATGAATGACACTCGCAAGCTGCCAGCCTGGGGACTCATTACAGTCAAGGTACAACACGGCAGCCTGCCAAGCCCCCGGCTTTCACACTCGCTATGCCAGAACATCCACACACAATTTAATTGCATTATAATTTCAAAAGTGCTTTTCAAACTGGAAAAAGGCATTCACTGATTAACCAGCGAAGAGCAAAATTGTTTATGAAATTGAATACAAAAAGCTACAGAAATGTAATTGGGTCGTTCTAGCACCTAATTTTCAAGCCATTTTCCCCACTTATTTAATCACGAGATACAAAAGGAGTGACTGAATTGACTTCATACTAATTAGATTACACCCCGCGATACTCCGGGCCTATATTCCAACTGGTTGATAGCAATGTTTTAAACAGAAACAAAAATGCTGCTGCAGCTTGTTAGTGGGACCGGATGGGTTGTTTTGAACAGACCCTTCCATCCTGCGTGAGAATGAGCATTTGTCCCCCAAACCTCCCAAGCTCCCTGCTACGTGGAAGTGTCCTCGGAGAAGCATCGCCCTCTGGGGCGTGGACAGGAAAAACCCTGGGGCCCTGCTCCCTGGCAGGATGGGTTGGAGTGAGCCCCCTCTATGACATCCTGCCACCTCCCCAGCGGGCACGGGGCCGCCAAGGCAGGCGGAGAAAGACACGCGGCGACTCTCCTAATTGGCTGCACGAGGCCCTTGGTGTCCTCTGAACACTTTCCCTTTCACTGTTTCATAAACCGACTGGCGGCCCCAACCTGCTCGGTGGCAGCCTCAGGGGCAAGCCCAGCTCCGCTGTGTTCTTTTCTCACTTCTGCCCTGAGCTGCGTGAGCTGGGCCGAATCCTCACTCCCTCAATTACTGAGTGAATAAACCACTTTCCTCTGGGAAGGCAATGCTGTGCTACACTGTCCATGCGCGCCTCTGAAAACGCAGGCGTGGTCCAGGAGGGTAAACACCACAGCAGCTGCCCTAGACACTGACGTGGGCTCAGGGTGTGCAAGGGCTACCCAACTGCAGGAGACCTTCTCCTTTTGATATACGCTACAGCCTTCCCGTGGCTTTTGTAGCTCATTTTACATTTTATTAGGAGCAACGTAATTGATTATATAATCAAATGTAGAACGTACATTATCAAGATATCTCAGCACTTCACAGGCCATTTAATCAAGATATCTGGGGCCGTGCCAAAAGGAATCAACTTACACGAAGCCTCAAGTACATATTACTGTGCTGCCTTCGTTTCCACACTGGATCTGGGTCCTGCTCCCTGGGAAGGGGAGCTCCTCCTTCAAGACGGAGCCGTACACCAGCTCTGCGGCTGAGGGTCCTCCGTGCCACTTCTCACCTTCTCCAAACAAGGAGACCCAAAAGGCCGCTCTTCCCCGTACTCTATCTGCCGATGTTACATCTTCAAGTAGCCCCCAATTTCTCTAGTCTGTGAGGATGTCTGTCGGGGTTTGCCCAAATGCCCCAGCACCATGCAGGCAACCGAGAAAAGGAAAGGGGTTTTCACGCCTCTTCACTCATCCTAAATTGCTACTCCCCCCGGGGAAAGTAAACAGATGTTATTTAGGAGGCAACAGAGGTGTCGCGTGACTACAGCCAATTTTCAAAAAACCCGGGGAGCCTGAGAGAGCAAGGAGAGTGGCAAGCGGGGATGTCTGCCTGAAATGCCTTCCCTTTTGAAGCCAACGCGGGTACAGCACTACCTGAAGCTGCTCAAACTAATCCTTTGGATCAGAGACCGTCTGCCCCTTGTGCCAGGCATGGTGCTAGCCCTGCGGGTGAACACAGAACAGGTCCCTGTTTCCAGAATGAGCCCTGCCCTTAGCAGGGGAGGCACAGGCAAACAACCCAACACAAACCCGCCAAGGCTGTGCTGGAGGGGGGACAAAGGATGGATGGCTCTGCGAGGATGCAGGGTTTCCAGGCACTGAAGGGCAGAGAAGTGCATTCCAGGTGAAGAGAGGGGCAGGGACGGAGTCAGGAAGGGCTGCAGGAACGTGTGTGTTGGAAACAGCAAGGCAGGACGATGGGGCTCAAGAACCAGGGAAGGGTACGAGGTGAGGCTGGGAAAACTGGCCGGAACTCTGAGAAGGCTCGAATGCTGGGCTAAAACGTTCAGCACTTATCCTACAGAAAATGGAAAATCCATCATGAACTCTTTCTTCTCCGAAAATGCTATCCAGACATGGCACGAGGGACTGTGGATCCTACAAAAAATCCTAAGACACAGAGCAGTCTCTTGAGCAAGAGTGTGCAGCAGGGGTGCAAGAGTGTCACTCAGTGCCTGCCACGTGCTTGCACCATTTATTGAACGAATGAGCAGATGAAATGCATACAATTTAGCAGTAATCGCTAACTTAATAAGACTCCTAGCTCTGAAGTGAGGACCACACTCTATACCCCTATCCGCCTCCCTGGGCACAGGCTACAAGCTCCCATTAGGGCGGGGACGCCCTGACAGTGTGTCTCCAGAACCTCTCCTAGGACTCAGGGTGCAACACAGACTTTCAATGCCCATGAGGTGGTTGAAGATGGCCTCAGAGGGGCTCTAACCTCTGGCCTCTGACACCACCACCAACACAAACTCCTGGGCTTACTGGTAGTTTCCAGGCTACCGTGCTTGGACCTACTAAGGCCCAGAAACATCCCCCAAGCAGGAGAAGAACCCACGCATCCAGAAATTCCAGACAAAAGAAAGGTATCTGAGGGCACAGGGGCAAGAACGCAAGCCAAAGCCATGCCAACCAATGACAAGGTCATAGGAGTCCTGTGATGTCTGCACAGGTGACCTTCCAGCTGCCCTGACCAATGCCCCCAAATACGTTAGCTCCTGGGCAATTCTGACTTAAGTCTGCGCTTAAACCCAGGCATCCATGCCCAGTGCCAGCAAGAGATCCGCAAACACACAGCACACCCCTCGCTCAGGTGGGGAGGGTGGGCAGCCAGGGACACGGGGTCTTTGTGTCTGGAGCACAACGCACTGGCTGTACAGTGAGGAATACCCACGGGGGCCTGCACAAAGGACATCCTATTCACCAGGCTGTGCTTGGCAACGTGACATGTGTTGGGGGAGGCGCCCAGGCCCCTTCTGGCTCAGGTGCGCTGTTCAGCGGAGCGTGTACCAGGCCAGACAATGCGACCTTTGCAAACTCCTTAACCACAGCAACCTTGGGGAGGGCGGCGG
This sequence comes from Balaenoptera borealis, assembly GCF_965194805.1. Taxonomy (NCBI): domain Eukaryota; kingdom Metazoa; phylum Chordata; class Mammalia; order Artiodactyla; family Balaenopteridae; genus Balaenoptera; species Balaenoptera borealis. The sequence continues at coordinate 35,003,194 of NC_138879.1, read as the reverse complement.
GCCAGGCGGGCTGGGGCCGGGAGGCCGGGGATGAAAGGAAAATGCAAAACCTCCATTCTGGGGACGGGGCCATCTGCACACTGGGGCCTGTGTGTGTCCCCCACTAACATGTGACTGTTATTGATACGTAATTTCTGGCACACCACAGTCCACATTAGGGAGGACTGGAGATCGCCTGACACGGGTTGAGCCTTATTCAATGTCACACTGTTTGTGAAGGCGAGGTGGGACAGCGGGCGGGAAACGGGCTTTGGGTTCGGAGGCCCTGAGCTCACTTTACCACTTTGCTGCCTGGCTTGCGATCTTGGACAAGTGGCCTAACTGCTCTCAGCTTTTTCCATCTGTACAAGGGGTTCCCGGCTCACAGACCAGCTAATGTCTGTGGAGTGCCCGGCATCGTGTAAATGGTCCCCAAGGGTGGGGCTGCAAAGGAACAGAACTTTCCATGGGAACCAGCAGGAGGAACAATTAGCTCACAGTGAAGAGAACAAGCCTCCAAGTCCTGCAGCCTTTGGTACGAAAATATCGAACGTGCAGTCCACACAGCAGGCTTATCTATCCATTAGTGCAGGCCCCCAGGATCTGATTTGTTAACCACCAGTTAGCCTGTCAGCGTCTGAAGTGACTGCATTTCTTTATGTTGGTGAAATATGACCAGGCGTATTTTCCCCCCAATATAATATTTTTAAAAGATGGCTCTCCTCCACCCTCCGGAAAGCTAACCAACGTTTGCAGCGCTGGGTGCATTCTACGGGAACACTGGTGCCACTGTCATCTGCTGTGACAGCACAGAGCTGAGGAAGGGCTACCGCACCAGCTCTGTGCTTCCACTCACCTGGTTCTGGGCCACCAGCAAAGCCAGCGAGGACGTGTGGCGTCCCCTAGGCCAGCGTCCAGGGTGGGCCGGCTTGGGACCAGCGAGTGACACTCCTACATAGCAGGCACTTTATATATGCTTCCTCATTTAATCTGTAGCAATCACCATCTGAGGAAGTATTCTTATTCCTGTTTTACAGATGTGGAAACTGAGGCTCAAAGAGGTTAAGCCGCTTACACAGATACAGATAGTTAAGTGGAAAGAACCAGAATTTGAATCCATGCCTGCTGGACTCCAAAGCTGCAAATTCAAATAATGAATAAACTAAATCTCTCTGGCTGTCAGTTTCCTCATCTATAAAATGAGGGTACTGCCATCAGCTGGTGCTAGAAGGAACCTTCCAGGCCTCTAAACTTCTGACTAAATATGCAGGCTGACCCCTTTCCGGATAATGGGACACTGCTTGTGAGGGGCAGGGAAGGCTGCTCTCAGGGCCGGGCTGTGGATTTCCCACCTTCCTGTCCTCCCCACGGCTTGCCTGTCTCCTCCCCACGGAGGGGCCCAAGAACAGAGAAGCAGCAACTGGGCAAACGGCTCACAGTGCTGTTTGTTTGCAGTCTGGATGAAAGGCCAGGAAGGGGTGGGGACGGAAGAGTCTCTGAACCGTCGGTTCAAGTTGGTTCAAGTACAGTTCATGTGGGATTTCCCAGAATCAACTGCACAGACATGGCTGGGCTGGGCTGGACACAGGAGACCGGTGAGCACGAGCAGAGGTGTGTGCGCTACGCGGGCCTGTTGGGCTGACGGTCCTCAGGGAACTGAGACGCGCGCAAAGCAGCTGCTCCAGGCAGACGGGCAAGAGCACCAAGCACTCCACCCACTGCCTCGGCACAGCCCTCTCCAAAGCACCCAGCCTCAGCCCCGCTGGCGTTTCTCCGCCTCAGGGTTGTGCTTCTTCTGGGTCATGGGGTCCCTGCATCATCGCCCTAGAACAGACAGTGGGAGAACTAGCAGTTTCCAGACTTGACGCCCCAGATGCGCAGATCGGCCTGGGCAGAGGGATCTCATTAGGGGCCTGAGGCACCGACCTCACTGCCATGTGCATTACTGGCTAGAGTGGGCCCCGGAAAGTCACTGTGCCCGCCCCCCCAGCAGGGCAGCAGCTCCTGCATGGCCAGGAGGGCAGTGGTGAGCTTTCCATCCACCCACAGCTTTGCTCCCACCATGATTCCACTAGGGAAAAACCGGCTTGCCTCCTTCCTGGGTGCGCACAATACAGGACTCCACAACCCACCACTCGGCAGAGGTCAGGTTACCAAAAGCAAACTGCAAAGGCACACTTGTCACCGCTGAAAACCACCTCCTTTACTGCGCGCTCCTGGTAAGAGCTGTACAGACATTGTCTGAACAATGCACCTCAAAACCCTAGGAGGCAGGGGTTACTGTTATCTCATTTTGCAGCGGGGGAATCTGAGGCTCAGAGAGGTTATATAACTTGCTTAAGGTCACTCAGCTGGCACGTGGTTAAAAGCTGGGATTTCTGAAGTCAGGCGGTCTGATATCAGAGTTCTTGCTTCCCAACCACTTTTCTACCCAAACACAGTGGTTTGGAAGGGGTGGGAGGAAGCAGTACAGAGGGAAGAGTTTTGGACCCTGTCCATGAAGCAGTCTGTGTAAATCCCCATGGAGTCAAGTGCAAATCCTCCTCCGACCCCTTCAGGGTTCTGTGGAGGGTGCAGGACACTGCAATCCCCCTACCACTAGAGTTTCAGCAGAGGGGCTCAGGACATAAGAAGTCTCCCCCTCTATCACCAACCCCCCCAAATATTTTAAAAGAGCAAAATTTCCCCCCAAAGACTATTGCAAGAGGCCAGCTGGCAAGGCAAGTTATGAAGATGTCATTACTCAATGAACCGCTTGCATGTACTGTAATAGCTTTTCACATTTGCTACTGTACCGGGAGATACCAAACAGCAATTTTAAACTGTCTCCTCCGTTGCCCCATCTCTAGTCTTCCATGATCACACGTGTTTCGACTTTAAAGCCCGTTAACATGGTATGTTCAGAGCACAAATCCAGATGGCTGGGGGCGCTCAGAAAACCCGCTTGGCATTTTGCAGAACTGATTTTACGACCCCTCCTTCTCACCTTCCCACCGACCAATCATGGCTAAGCAGTCACATTGAAAGGGGGACCCGGCAGAGATTGGAGACCCTGCTCCTGCTTTATGAAGCCTCTGCAGGGATGCAGGACAGCCCGTGATGGTGACCACTAGGCCACTGCAGACAAACTCTCCAGATGCCCAGCTGCCTTGGCCCTTGGGGAGACACGGGCTGGCACCGAGCAGAGGCTGGAGGGGTGCTGCCTGAGGAGCGGCAGTGGGGACAGGCGTCCTTTGGGCTGCAGGGCATCATCAGTGAAGCTGGGCCCACGTGGTCCCTTTTATATATTAACCACTAGGGTCGATTACAGGCTGGGAGGCAGGAGCCAGACCGCCCAGCTCCGCACGTATCCTCAGCCTCCACCAAGGGCCTCTCTTTTCCAGCCAGGGAAGCTTGCCTTGCAACAGGTCCCCTGCTGCTGGTCTGGACAGATGAGTTGGGGGAAACCACTGCATCGTCCAGGGAGGTCTGGCTGGGACAGGAGAGAAGGGAAAGGGGGTTTGTCATCTCCCCCCACCATCCTTGTCATTTCCTTAGCCTTAACTTTCCAAACACTGTCCTCACGTGGGTGTCTTTTAGCCCAAACTCTCCCTGCAAAGTAGGTGGAGCAGATATCATCCCATGTGGTAGTTCTCTTGACGTACACGCCTGTTCTGCACAGTAAGTAATGTTCCTTCCGTGGTACCCATAGAGGCTGGGTATGAATGAAACGGCACCAAAGAGCCTCTGCGTTCTTGAAACGTGTCAGCCAAACCAGGAAGAACCTGGAAGGTTCTGTGACTCAGAACTCCACAGAGACGGTGGAATCCAGCGGGCTTGCCTTTGCTCTTGGCAGGGCTAGTGGTTTAGAATTGGCAGAAGGGCTGGTCTGGGGACGAGGCAAATGACTTAGAGTGGTGGCTTTGTTGTTGTGCCACCAGCAAAGAAGCGTCTCCACAAGCAGACAGGGAGGAGGCAGCTCAAGCTGACGAGGGCCTCGCGTCCACCGCCACCTGACAGGCTGGGTCTCACCCGGACGCTGGGGTGTCCAAGAACTCAAAGTCCTTGGGGGGCCCCCAACACTTCCAGGACACAGGGCCCCAACAACAAAGCCCAAGGGGGGACCTACCATCTTTGCTACTGGTTGGAAAGACACTATTAATAGCTCTGATCATTGACTATCTTTTCAAAAAGACTGTTCTGGGGCCATTTTTAGAGCACCTGTCTTCGCTCGGATGGCTGCGTGGTGACTAGAAATGGCAGTGCTGAACAGGTGCAATTATAGAGGCGCCTGATACGCCGAGACCATAATCTAAGCATGTCCTTCTCCCCAGAGCCTTTATTTACATGTTTTGTGAGCTCCCCACGCCTGCAGCAGGCAAGCTCGAACCCTGAGCACTCTCGGAAAACGGGAGGGGGGTTATTACGAAAAACTGCCACTCCTCTCCCCTCGCTCTTAGAAAAATTTGTCGTGAAAACCAGAGGCGGGGGAGGCATGTGGGAGGGCTCCGTGGGCTGCAGTTCTGGGGGCAGTTCAGCACCCAGCGAGACAGCACTTTCTGGAACGCTGACAATCTGCTGACTCAGCTGCCTTGGTCATGGACCTGAACATTTAGAAGAAATATTCAGCGTCCAGGAAACACAGCTCTGCTGTTTCACACCGCATTGACTCTCACCAAAATTGGGGCTGATTCTCTCTCATCAACGGCGTTTTGGAATCAGGGACTCTGCATGCCCAAGAGAAACCCTGGGTCTCCCCCGTCCCCCATCCCAAACAGGGAACGCGTACCAACAGCCTTGCAGAAGGAACACCCCTGCTCAGGGCTGCCGGGGACCAGCCAACCCCCGCTGAGCCTGTCCCCAGCCCCACACCCTCCCAGGCCGGGTTCTCCTTTGGTAAACCAGACCTCTCAGAGTCCATAGGAACTTCAGGGTGACTTAGAAATGATCTGGGTGGTGCTGGCATTCATGAATTCATTCCAAACACATTAAGCATTAGAGTCAGGAGCCGGAGGGAAACAGGGCAGAGCCTTAAGGCTCCATCATGACGTCTTGGGAAAAGCCTTCAGCTCCTGAGTGATTCCTTGCTTTTTTCAGGGATACTTCTGGTCTCATCCTGTCTAGAAAGAGGTGGCATGACTCGGTTCATAGTAAATAGGGAAGTGTATGCTGGGTGGCAACCTTCTCCGTGTCCAGAGGGAGCCTCCAGCAGCGAACACAAGTTCCCCCTCTCCCCGGCCTTAAGTCCCCACCCCAGCCCCGGAGCCTGCCAGTCTAGCCTCGCCCACGATGGAGGAAGTCCCCCAGTGCGGGGTCGCACGGCCTGCCCGTCACCTTAGTAAGACGTGAAGTGCCATTTGCTATTCCTTTGCCTTGCTTATCAATTTGTTCGCGCCTCAGGCAGGGACGAGGGATGCTATTTATTTACAGGGTGCCCTCACTATCCCTATTGTGGGGTCCCTGCTCCGCTCACTGAACCATGGTGGATGAGTCTCTCCATCCATGACACGGGTTAAATCACACACCCCATGTACCCGCACTAGCACGTGGCTATAGCAGTGAACATCACCGAACACCAACTAAGGGCCAGAGACTATATATACATCTATTAATTTGGGAGGGTTGACATAGAAGCTAACTTAATTTCTCATTCCTGTTATAATAGTGCTGTTGGGAGGATCTTGAGCTATCCAAACTGGACAGGTGAAAAGTACCTTGTAGAAGGTAAAACACATTAAAGATAAGGGCATGAACCACCCACGGTGACACACACCCCTGAGTAGCTTTTCTCCCAGAAGCGAGCCAATCACTTCACTTGGGAGATCAATCACATGACCTTTGCCACCAGGGGGCCACAGGTGACAGGAGGCCGTGCTGTTCCAGGATGCCCTGACCTCCCTCCCAATACCCCAGAGGCTGATGTGTTGGGACAGACCTGTTCTGCTTCACAGCCCCACAGCTCTCGTCTGTGCCCCTCGAGAAGCTGTATTCTTGCATTTCTAACTGAGGTCTCAGGGCAATAATTAGATGTCACTACTCCAACACTGCATTACAACTTCTCTGCAGATCCTGGGGGAAGGGGAAATGAGTTATGGCCAGCAAACCAAGCTAAATACAGTTGGTAATTGAAAAAGTGGCCAAGGAAATCAGGAGGGGAAAAGCAAGAAACTCAGACCTAAACGGATTATCAATCATTTCCTTTTAGGGCAAGCTCCACTGCAACTTAATCAATTGCCATTGCTTCCTAAATTCAATAAGAAAACTGATACTGTGGGGAAGAAGGAGAAAAAAAATAGTAAATGTTTACCATCACATTCTTGATGGATCCCGGACAGCATTCCACGTTCAATTCCAATCCAGTTCTGACTTTATCAGCATAAAAGAAATTTACAAGCAACAAAACTCAGATCATGTGTTACCATTACGACCAAGGGTGTAAAGTGTCTCAGGCATGGTCTCCAGGGTCCACTGGGACATGGCTTTAATAGTCACAACAGGAAGTGGTGGTTCTGAAGCTAGGCAGCCTGTTCTGGCTGCAGGGATAGTGGGACTCTAGGTGGAGCTCAGGAAGGGTCGTTGTAGGACCTTGGGATCTCCAAGGTCCCAAGTCACTTGACCTCCAAGGGCTGTGGAGTCTGTTGCCATAGCAATCTGGTGAGGATAAACTCTCTCACTCTTCTAGTTAATAAACACGCACCAAGCACCTGTTATGTCCCAGGTACTTAGGGACACCAAGAGGAATAGAACCTGGCCTCCTACTCTTAAGGTTCTTATAGTTCCTGGGGCAGGGGATGGGGTGGGGAACACGGACAGCATGAGCAAATGATGACAGGAGAGGGAGAAGGAAGGGGCACCCTTCTAGACTGGAGTGGGTCTGGGCTGAGTCCTGGAGGCCCTCAGGAATTTGTCAAAGGAAAGGTGGGTGGCGATTAATGTGTCCAAAAGCTGAGAAAGACCCTGGTGATCAGGGAACTGTAGGGGCACAGGACATACTAAGCAGACAGCCCAGGCTGATAGGGAGCCGAGAGGCAGGCAAGGCTGGGTCAACCAGCACCTTGGAGGCCACATTAAGGCACTTGGCTGGGAAGCCACACCCTTGGCACCATCAGAATCACGGTTCAGGAAGATCCCTCTGAATGGGTTAGAGAGGGGCGGACCTGGAGGCAGGAGTCCCCTGAGAGTCGCTGCAGGTGCCAGGGAGAGGTGACAGGGGCTTACAGCAGGGCGTGATGGCAGATGCCAAGGACAGGGTAATGCTGAGGTGGGTATATAGACAGACTGGCCAGACGGTGCACGAGGCGGGGTCCAGGACTAAGCCGCAGTTTGGCTTGAGCAGCTGGGCACCGTTACCCAGGAGGGAAGTCAGTGAGGCAGCCTGGGCATCTCAGGCTAGTGACCCACCTCCCCACATGGCCCTACTTCTCATCCACAGTCCCCAGAACTTTAAAACACACACGAAAAGCATAAGCTTCTCCAAGGAGTTCAGCACAGTGTAACAAATACCGCGGAGGGAATGAACATGAGCGCAAGCCCCAGGTTCCCTGGGAAGTCTCAGCATGTCCGGGCAGAAGGTCCCAGCAGGGGCTGCAGGAGCTGCTCGTGACTCAGGAATGAGGATTATAGCAGCAGGCGGAGATGGTTGTGAGTAGGGCCATAAAGGTACGGTCCAGGGGCTGAAAGCCCAGGTTTTACAGCCACTCCTGGGTTCAACCCCAGCTCTACCCCCTGGCTGGCTGCGTCCCCAGGGGCGGGTTCCTTTACCCCTCTGTTTCTTCATCTGAAAAACTGGCACAATAAAACTACGCAGCACAGGGTCCGCCGGCAGCTGCAATGAAACAAAGCAAGGAAAGAGCACAGCCCAGGATCCAGGCACAGGGAGCGCTCTCTCTTACGAGTTCCTTTTCGCCTCTCATCATTGCTAACAACAGTAACATCCCAGATGTAAGGCAGGTGTAGAACATTCCCTCATATCTTTCAACACCAAGGAGGCAGGAAACAGAGCTTTTTAACAATTCCCGAGTAAGGGAAGGCATGCAGTGACTCGCTGCTGAGGAGAAGGAGAAAGAGGGAAGGTGTCTCAGGACGCCGCCCCAGCTTCACCAGAGCAAATGGCAGCACATGCTGATGGCTCTTAGCAGCGATGGTGCTTCGACGCCTGTCGGAGGGCGACACTGCAAGCCACAAGGCACTCCAGTAATGCTCTGTAAAACTATAAATTTACTTTGAGAGCACCAAGTCTAATTACCTCGCCAAGACTCTCTGCATTTTTAAGAACCTTTTTTTTTTGTTTTTCCTCCTTAAACTCTTGATCATAAGGACTCTTGTTAGCAATACTCGGCGTCCTTCTTGTTTCGCCTGTTGCCGTGGCAACAAAGCAGTATTTACCAGCCTTTCCAAGCTGGTACATCTTTATTAGCACCCGGATCCCATGAGGAGCAGGAAGCACTGCAGAGGTTTAAAGAGCATTAATCCCCTTAAGCTTTGCAAACCTCTCTAGTTAGGGAGCCCGTAAGGGGGGAAATTGAGGTCTCTGCCATTTTCAGGGCGCTACTAGAATCGTTAAGCCTCCATGAAGCAAAAACTTATCTCTCTGGAGCTTCACTTTAAATTTCTTCCCCTCTTGAAAAAGACAAACTTGTAGACTGCCTGTGCTTCACAAGAAAAATTTGCTCCCCATCCATCAGAGGAGGGCTGCCGGCTCTTTCCTCTACGCTTCTCTGGCCATGCTGTTCTCTTGCGATAAACACAGACTTTCAAACACTGTTATCTCTGGGCCAGAAGGAGGGACGGCCACAAAGGCCCACCGGCCGAGCTGCCGGGGCACCCTCCTCTCTGTCCCTCCGTGATGAGAACCAACAGATGATGGGAGCTGAGATAGATTTCCTGCGTATTTCAAAACACCAACCTCAGCAAGCAGCTCGAGAAAGCACCCCACCTCTCAGCCTCCCTCGGAAGGGTTTTCAAAGTCAGCACCAGAGCAGAAGAGGGGAAGGAGGGAGAAGAAAGGGTTTCTTCACATCATTTAAAAGCAGTTCAATGTCCCAATACCCCTCTTACCAAATAAATGTTTTTTTCATCTTTATCCCAGCCTAGAAAATCAAACCCCAGCTAGGGCTCCAGGAAGACCTGTGGCTGAATTTTGAAAAACTGCACAAGTGAAAGATTGATGCTAACGTTCATTGTGGCTTCACACACAGCTTTCAAATGGGTAATTTTGAGCTGGCCAGGCCTTGGTATTCTTCACGGCCCCCGTTCAGTGTTCTGTGTCCATCAGTCCAGTTCAATCAGGGCTGCTTAACTGAGACACAGGAGCCATTAAGAGCTTGACCCTCGGGGGGAGTGTGCTGGCTGGGAGACAGATAACCAAAGGCTGAGTTTCCAACCTGGCAATTTCTGATGCCACTTTTGAACCTACCAGGAATCTCCCATCATTCCCAGGGATGCTCAAAGTTCTTAAGACAAAAATAATAAGTCATTCAGATCCTTTTTCTTTTCTTGGTGGGATAAAGAGTTCTTTCAAAGACCAGCAGCAGCCTCTCCAGAGTGAGGACTCCCCAGCTCCAAGCTGCATCAGCACTAAAAACTTGGGACAGCTTGCTTCCTCGACTCTACAAATTCTGAGCGGTCCAGCAGTCATGCGATTATTGAGTTATTTTTTACTTGATGTCTTCCCCATGTTTTCTAAAAGTACTTGAGGTGCCTTACAATGCTCAAGCACATACCAAGAAAAACATGAATCAAAGCTGTAAAAGATGAGCTCTCCAGATGAGAACAAGGGTCAAGCACATCAGGGCTCAGAGCAGCAGGCTGAGGCTCAGGGCCGGAGGATGCGAAGGCCTGTAACTGCTCCTGATGATGGAAACACTGGAAGCAGCAAGTTTCTCTAGGAAACCGAGGAAACACATGAGACTGGCTCTAACCTAGAGAGTTGTCACTGGGCAATAGGTTTTCTTTGTTTGTTTTGTTTTGTTTTTTTCCATGTAGCTTACTTTATTTATTTATTTATTTTAACATCTTTATTGGAGTATAATTGCTTTACAATGGTGTGTTAGTTTCTGCTTTATAACAAAGTGAATCAGCTATACATATACATATATCCCCATATCTCCTCCCTCTTTGGGCAATAGGTTTTTGGGTTTTTTTTTCAAAATTCAAAAGGTTTATTACTCATCTATTAATTCTATTACATTTATTTATTCAGTTTTATTGTTTTAAAATATATCAAAATAAATAGAGAAATTTATACCTATCTTATCTATATATGGAAGAACAGCTGGTACCCAAGGTGGCACCAATGGGTTTTTAAAGCAGACACGCAGGGCTCAGTGATGCCGATCAAGACCTCCAGGGACGGAGGGAGGACCAGATTGGCGACACCTAGCGTCTGGCCCAATTCCTTCAGGCTTAGGCTCAGAACATCTGGGGACAGAAGACACAGGGTCTGGAGGCAGCAGGGGGTGGAGTTAGGGGGCCAGATGGGGGTGCTGGTCGGCTTCCATGCTCAGAGACTCGAAGCAGGCAGAAAGCCAAGCTGGGCTTCCCAGGACCCTCTCAGAAAGGGAGTGAGGAATTACAGACCCGTAAACATGACTCTGAACTTTAATTAAACTGCTGCAACTCCCCCATGGCTTATGCGGGTTACTCTGTGGTATCAGCAATTAATCTTCACGAATGATGGTCTGAGGGTCCAGTGAGGAAGTGGGGGGACAGCACCCCAGTGTGTAGCTAGTTCTGGGACAGCTTGGGGAGAGACCAACTGAAGGTCACATGGCCTGGGTCCCGGGCACCCTCCATCCAAGCCCCTCAGTGCGGCAAGTGGAGGGAAAGGGTCAGTCCTTCTAGAAGCTGGAGGATCTAAGTGTGGGCACCACAGCAGCCAAAGGGTGAGAGAAGGCTGGGGTGGGGACGGGCAGGGCCCACTTGCTGCTTGAACTGCTCTTTTTACTGGTCAGTGTGTAAAAACACCTCCCAGCCAACCCTCGACCCCAGCAGTGGACACCATCGTTTCCAGCTTTGACGTCTGTGGTCTCTTTAAATCCTTTCCTTTCCTTTGGAGCCCAGTGAGAAGCTTCTCTAGCAAAGGGCCAGCTGAGAAATGTCTTGTTATTAACCTCAACACCTGCACTTGCAAGCTAAGATTTCAGCAGTGGGTGGGGGAAGGGAGGTGGGTCATGGCAGTGGGGGAGGGGAGGGTCTGAGAATGCACTCCTGTGCACACGTGTGACCCATGGGTGCATCTGAGGATGGACAGTCTTAACACAGCAACCCGTCTGCTTCACGCACCTGACTTCTACCCTCGGCTGAAGACCAATTTCCAATCCAGTTGCCACCTCGTGCCGGCTGCCGCCACTCTGCCTTTTCCAGCCCCCCTGGATCTGGGATGCTGGGGCAGGCCCCTGCCATCCTGGCAGGAAGCAGTGAGGCTCACACCAGGTCTCAGGCCGATCAGATTCTCCAGCCCAGAAGTCTGAGGAGGGCTTGTCTCTCAACGGCAGACAAATTGGCAGGAAGAATTCAGGATGTAGCCTGGGACAGGGAAAGGGAGGCCCTGTACACACATACACTCAGGTTCAGCCTCAAAGGAGGAGGCTGGATTTAGCCTGAGAGATACTATTGCTCCCTTTGCCCCCCTACCGGTTTACCTACAGGCACAAAAACAAGAGGATTTTATTCCTTCTCAGTTCAAGGTTTGCAAAAACCCTGGTGGCTCCACAGAAACAAGCCACTATGTGAGTTTTAAACCACTTTGAATAAACCAAACCAAACAAAAACAAAAACAATAAAAAACACTGGGAGAAGGTCATTCATGAGACTAATAACCATTCTTTCTCTTCACTCGTTATAATAAACAAGTTTTAATTATATCTTCCAAGAGCACCCCCCGCTTTCCTCATCCATTCTTACTCTTTAATTTAATAGAAAAATGGTTCCTGAAAAATCCTGAGAGGTGAAGCCCAGGGTGAAAGACGTCTGTAGTGTGGATTTAATCAGACAGAGACAGAGGGATACATACATGTGTGTAGATCTTGGATGTGCAAACTTCCTAAGCCCACTCGAAGTCTTCCTAGGAAAAGGAAAAAAGGTCCTGGGTCTCCCACTTCCCTGGGCTGAGATTTCCAAAAATTTCCAGCCAGGCTTCAAATATATCAGACAGAGAGATGAAAACAAGAGAAGGGAATTAAAAAGAAAAGACAGAGAAAGAATTTGGATTTCTGTTTAACTTTCAGTTCTGTCCCCCAAAATCCTTTTGGAAGAGAAAAGGTAAAAAAAGGCAAAAAAAAAAAAAAAAAAAAAAAAAATTAAAGAAAGAAAAAGGAGGGAAAGAGACATCATGTTCTTTCCCTATGACCCCCCAAAATCCCAACCTTGCTATTTTAAACAACGAAAAGCACAGTGTGTAAGGAACAGCTTGCAGACAGCTGAAGCTGGCATTATTTACCTCGGGTTCTTATACTAACTTTTATTTCTTAAGCATTTTTTGCAACAAATGAGAAGAAAAAGAGTAAAAGACCCAAATAGGTGCATATCAAGGAGACTGTGCTCGCATGGGCCCTGAAGGCTGCCCGGATGGTCTCCTGCCCAGGCTGCCCACGAGGCCTCGCCAGCCACAGCTTCCTGATGCCAGCCAGTCATCAAATCTAGGTCCAAAGATGGATCTGCAAGCTCTTCCCCCGCACGGATCCTGCGGCATTTATTCTCAGTCCTGTTGAGATTTCTCCTAATTGACTCAGAAAAGACGGGTTTGCAGACAACTGAGGCTAGGGTAGGGGAGGAGGCAGGCCAGCCTCCCCCCTCGCTCAGGGGTGACCACGGCTGGCAAAGTTGCTGCGGCTGCTCCACTGTCAACCAGTGTCCAGTCCCAGGTCTCAACTGACCCACTGAGGGACAGTCTCCAAGCCTAACTCCTTTTTCCACTCAGCCGGGCCTTGAGCAACAGCTAAAATATCTTCACCAACTGCAGATGCCTTGTTCCTGAACACAACACAAATGCACGAGCCTACCTGGGGGTCAAGGAGCTACCGTCAAACAAATTTCATTCTTCACCTCCCACCGGCTGTGTGACCTTGGTCATGTTACTTAACCTCTCTGAGTATCAATCCCCCATCAGGTAAATGGAGTGGCTAGGTGGTAAATAAAAAATTCGAGAATACATGAAGAAGCCTCCAGAGTGCCTAATAACGACTACTGTCATCATTCATCCATTTACCCAATTAAAAAATAATATTCATTCAGCCCTTAATTCTTAAAGGTGAATGGTTTTACAGCTGAGGATGGGGTGAAGGTGAGGTGGAAGAGAGGGCAAAGAGCTATCACAACAGGAGGGCCATGGTGGCGAACACTCTCAGAAATGAAGGGAAAACAGGATTCCTTCTCCACACACTCCACCCAGACTTTATTCGCTGGATGGAAGCCCACACCGGGCACTGTGCAACTAAACTCATTCGTCACAAAAAGGGAGGCGAGGGCTTCCCTGGTGGTGCAGTGGTTAAGAATCCACCTGCCAATGCAGGGGACACAGGAAGATCCCACATGCCACAGAGCAACTAAGCCCGCGAGCCACAACTAATGAGCACGCGCGCCTAGAGCCTGTGCTCCGCAACAAGAGAGGCCACCACAATGAGAAGCCCGCGCGCCGCAGCAAGGAGTAGCCCCCGCTAGCCGCAACTAGAGAAAAGCCTGCGCGCAGCAACGAAGACCCAATGCAGCCATAAATAAATAAATTAATTAATTTTTTAAAAAGGGGGGAGGCAAACTTATTTTCCCAGAATACAGACCAGACCCACATGACGGGCCAAGTCTTAGATGGCACCACGCACAACTTGGCGCTTAATACGTGCTTTTTAACAATTGTCTCTGGAAACGTAAAAAGCCTGGGGTTTATGCATGGGCGGGCAGCTTCCTAGGGCTGGAGAGAGTAACGACTGTATACTGCAAAGACCGTTTTGGGGGGAGGGGATTTTTTTTTTTAAGGGAACAATGAGAAGAGGGGTGAGGAAAGAGCACAGACACAAAATGTGCTGAGTTATCTCGGAGGACTCCTCCAGGTGAAGGTGTGGAAGTGAAGTTCGAGAGCCATCACTCTCCCTCCCTGCCCCCCAAGCCAAGCTTATTTGGCCCTACTGTTTACAACTCACCGCACCACAAATCTTTATTTCTTGTCACCCACTGGTCTGAGCCATTCCCACTCCCTGTTTCTCCCAGACAAGTTAATAAGACGGAAGGCTCCCTAGAGGCCTGGAGCCGGTGAACATTATCACTTGGAAGCAAGGCAGAAATCCTGACACACTGGAAATGACTTCAAGCCTATTAAGTACCCTTTCTTCTTTGGCAGATCTTTTGAAGGAAAGCTTGACAAATTGAAAGGAAGGCTAGCCTTGCCCCTCCGCCCCAATTAAGCCCCAATAACGCAAATCTGATTTCTGGGTTTTTTTAACCAATTAATTTGTCAGAGTGACACCCACCCCAGGGATCCCCACATATGAATTGCATGGTTAGGCACACAAAGGGTTAGCCCCTCTTTACGGGCTACGTCTCTGAAATCTAAGAGATCCAGGGGGCTGGAAGCAGGGAGTGGCCAGGGCTCAGGGCCCCAGGGTCTGTCTTCCAATGACAGTCACAGTGAACCCAGGCCCCCGGCACACACTCCTGAGAACAATACGGGCGTACCAGAGAGTGTCCACGGGGTCTCTAATCCCTGCTGCAGCAGATGCAATGATGCTTGATTCTTAAATGCAGCATCTTTCCTGAGACTCCCTGGATGAATCACCAACAGAGAAGCACAGGTGGAAAACTGGAGTGTCGAGGGACCAATCACTCCATCTTCTACTGCCCTGACATCATCTACTCAGGGTTCCCCTGAACCGATCCCTTCCTTAGTGAGGTTTATGCAAAAATGATTGGATGGATTATTTTAATTCTCCAGAGACCTATTCTTTGGTGCACTTTTGGTATATCCATCTATTCAAATCACCAAATGGATTCTAATGGGAATTTCAAACAGAACTATTGATTTTCTTCCTGAAATGTGTTCCTTCCACCCAAGGAGACCCCGTATTATTGAAGGGCACCACCATTCCCTCAGCTGCTCAACCCAAGAACCTACAGCCACAGCCCTAGTTTCTCTCCCCCACCCCCATAACCTCATAACCCCCAACCTATCAGAACATCTTGTGTCTCGTCTCCAAAAACATATCCCGAATCCCACCGCTCTTCTCCACCCTTCCCTGCCTCAGCCCTAGCCCAAGACGCCATCCGTTCTCACCCCACTTCTGCAGTGAACTCCAACTGGCCTTCCTGCTTCCAAAAGTGCAGCCCTGCCACCCTTTCTCAATTCAGGAGCCAGTGGATCTTCCCAGAAGGTAGATCATATGCCTCTGCCCTTCTTACCTCCTTCCGATGGCTCCCATACGCCTTGCCCAGCTCACAAACCCTTCGCGCTCCAGCCCTGCCTACCTCTCACCCGACCACTCTCCCTCTCAGTTACTGGCCTTCTACCTGTCCTTCAAACAGGCCGCATTTGTTCCCACGTCAGGGCCTCTGCCTTCGCTGTTGCCTTCTCCTTGGAATGCCTTTCTCGCAGTTCTCTGCCTCCCAATTAAAATGCCTACTCCTCAGGGAGGCCACTGCCACCCACCTACCTAAAGATGCCCTAGGCCCCCTCACTAACAGTATCCTGTTTATCTTTTTCAGAGCACTTGACAGTCCCTGAAATTACACGATCGATGTCCCTTCTCCCCAAAAAAGGGGAGCTCAGGAGGGCTGGGATTTGGCCTGCCTTGTTCCCTGCAGTATTGCTAGAACTAGAATAGCTCCTGGAGCACAGAAGGTACCCAGCACAAAGTGGTCACAGGACTAGAGCATGAAACCCAAGAGCCTCGAGCACAGGATATGCCTCTGCTGGTACAGGGCGGGTTACTCGGCCCCGGCCAACCTGGGAAAACCCACAGGGATCTTGCGGCTGGATCAATGCAGCACAGCCCCCAGCCCTGGAAATACCAATACTTCAAGCTGGAATCTTCCCACTGGCTCACCATCCTTGGTAAGCATCACTCTTGCCTCTGCAGATTCCATACAGCCTTCCAAGGGCGGCACTCTGGCTTTGACTGTCTATGCCTGGGTTCGATAAAGGCAAGGCCACCCACCAGGGCTCTATTTTTCTGATGCTTTTCTACCATATCTCATTTTAAACTCAAAATCTTCAAGCCATTACCAGGAAATCATTAAATCATTTGTTCATTTTTATTAGTGTCGCTGTAATTAAAGAGAATCGTATTTCCAAAATCTTCACCTGCACTTATCAAAACCCACCCTCCAACCAATCAATTAGTATTACAATAACCTCGTTCCCTGGTTGCCGCCGCTATTAGCATTTTGATTGAATGTCTGTTGAAAAGTGACTGGTAACAGAAGATTGTCTTCAGAAAGTAATGTTTCTTTATTCATCACCACCGAACCTTGTCTGGTTGTCTCCAGTCTCAACTCAAAAGAGACAAGACAGTTTCCAAAAGCAGTCATTTTGGTGGCAGATTATGTTTTCATGAGGCTTGTGATCAATTGGGCATAATGGCTCCAGTATCGCCAGCTATACCCAGAGGCCTCCCACTGGCTGTGGCCTCAGCATACGGCAGCCGCAGCTGGACTGCCAGAGCCCCGATGGGGTGATATGTATCCCTTCTGCTGCTACATCTTCCCCACTCCAATAATCTAGGACAGTGACCAGCAGGTCTGCACACATGACACTCCAGAAGACTCAGATAGAAAAACGCCCATGCCGGATAAGCCAGTGGGCACTGGGACTCCTACAAAAGATCATCATTACATACCCCCCTCTCTGCCAGGCACTTGGGAAACCTGTTATTCTAACATAAGTTCTCTAATCGTCACCATCTCCATAAAAGCACCGGTCAGTAAAGAGAGGGGTTAACAAGCTCCATTATGGGGAGAGAATGATTGTCTTCTCCACGTCACAGGAATTAAAGAGTCCATTAAATCACTAATATTAGAATTAACAACTTGCTAGTTCAGAGAGCTCTATTTACTGCTGCCCCCCGCCCCCAATCACCGATGGCTTTTGTGGCTAAATGGAGATCTCCAGACACACAACGCAGCCAAACACAAAAAAGTTTTCATCGCAGTGTACAATCTTACCCAAGGCAAGTCAGCTACCACAGCTTTGCATCTAGAGGAGATTCTGCTTCGACTTGTCTTAAGCAGAGTAGCAGAGGGCACAGGAGAGGGCATGTCCGGAGTTAGGAAGGACATGTGTTCCAGGATATAAATATGGAGGTGCTTAAATGCCATCCATCCGTCCATCCAGCCAGCCATCCATCCATCCACCCATCCATCCAGTTTCAACCCACAGCAAAAGACATGCATGAGTTTCGCCTTCACTGCAGATGACCCTTGGCCCAACAAAACCCTCACTGTTGTCTTCACCCACCTCCCACCCATTGTTCACATGCAATGGTGAGAGGCATCAACAAGGTTGTATTAATGTTCCAGTCAAATTTAAAAATCTTCCAGAATTCAAGGAAAAAAAGCACTATACGTTTCCTTTAAAAATCTTTCCTTTCTCTAAACTTCGTCTCCTTTTTCTCCCCCCAGCTCTTGTTTCTCCCCTGGCTGCCAGCCAAGATTTTATAATAGTGTCAGGTAGCAATTTCATTTTTTAAATGCTCTTATCAAGGATTTAAGGTGAAAGATAAGAACAGCACAGTAAATCATCATAAAGGAGTGTACTGTGAGGCATAGCATTTTACAAATCAAAACAGTTAACAAAATGAAAAGACAAGGACGGGGAAACAAAGTAAGTTTAAGCATGGTCTGAAAGGGGGAGGGTAGAGGCCAAATTGAATAGAAAGATCATCCTTCAGATTTCCAAGCTCCCTCTGGTAATGATCTTGGCATATTTGCTAAGAATTGCATGAACAGTCCAATTTCCATTTTAAAACAGGATGTTTTTAGAAGGCATATATATTGTCAAACCATTACACACACTTAACTGGGGGCTTTCATCGGAGTCATCTGACCTGCAAGCGTGTGTTGCTAATATCACTGCTTTATTATTTATCAAATCAATTTCTTCATGGAATGACTAATAACCCAGCCACAGCTGCTCTCCCTCTTCCCACCCCAGCTGCTAACACCCTGGCAGCAGCAAGATTTGCTAGGCTACCTGCAGTGCTTCACTCCCTACATCTTGCTAAAGAATCTTATTTTTTAACAAAAGGAAAAATAAAGGGATGGACTCAGGAGGTGCCACTTAGGATTCAAACCATTTTGTGGCAGCTGCTTATAAAGTTAATACTGCTAATTGACCAGGCCAGGGCACCAGTCTATTTTACCAGGGGATTTTAACTACAGTCCCATAATAAAGGAACCACAAACCTAAAATAAAGTAAAAATAGAGACAGGTACCTACTTTTCTATTTTGATCCTTTATAACATCTTTGATTCCAGTCTATTTTTTAAAAACCAACCAAGGGCCACATCCAATTCAAATGTGCACCACTGCTCCCTCTCCCTGCCCCCCCCACACAGCTGTGATGCAACCCAAGGGTGGTAACTCCAGAAAATAGTCATTATATTACTGTTTGCTCTTTTTTTATATGCTCACCAATCTCTTCTGGAGCCTACCTGAAAATTCACAATAAATAAAAACATGCAATTAGATGATTTCGCATTTGCCAAGGAATGATTCCATTGTCCATTAGAAGCTAGAGTTCTAAAAATACAGAAAGGGAAATTATTAGGTATTGTTGATACGTATTTCTGCTGTAAAACAGGATTAGTACCATGGGCAAAATACAAAGCCTCTTTTGTAAATCTTACCAAATTTTTTAAAAAGGTAAGACATCATGGGGGAAGGAACAAATTAAATCATAATTTTCAGACTATGTTTCCTTATTGTCACTCAGAAAAATTGCCAGGTGTTTCCAGAGTAGTTTATACATAAATATACTAGCTGAATCAGGAAATCTTTCCAGGGCAAATGAATCAACTTAATTAAAAGAAGACTTAAGATGCCAAGCCTAGTGATTTTGGAAGTGAGGAGGAAATTTAGGAATCCATCTGTAAGTACACACCTTTCGCATGAGCATTTTAAATCCTGGTACAGACCCCAGGTTGGAGTGAGCCTTCTCACCAGCCCACGAGGCGGCACCAGGCATCATGGGTTAGGAGTACAGGACTGATCCTTTTTTTAAAAAAACTGAACCAGTATTTTC
Source organism: Balaenoptera borealis (assembly GCF_965194805.1). Taxonomy (NCBI): domain Eukaryota; kingdom Metazoa; phylum Chordata; class Mammalia; order Artiodactyla; family Balaenopteridae; genus Balaenoptera; species Balaenoptera borealis. The sequence goes on along the minus strand of NC_138879.1, from coordinate 34,984,010 downwards.
AGCCTTTCTTCCAGATCAGCTGTAAAGGGTGACTACAACACCACCAATGAACCAACCTAAATGTCCATCTACAGATGAATGGATAAAGAAGATCTGGCACATATATACAATGGAATATTACTCAGCCATAAAAAGAAACGAAATTGAGTTATTTGTAGTGAGGTGGATGGACCTAGAGTCTGTCATACAGAGTGAAGTAAGTCAGAAAGAGAAAAACAAATACCATATTCTAACACATATATATGGAATCTAAAAAAAAAAAAAAAAGGTACTGATGAACCTAGTTGCAGGGCAGGAATAAAGATGCAGACATAGAGAATGGACTTGAGGACACGGGGTAGGAGGGGGAAGCTGGGGTGAAGTGACAGTAGCATTGACATATATACACTACCAAATGTAAAATAGTTAGCTAGTGGGAAGCAGCAGCACAGCACAGGGAGATCAGCTCGGTGCTTTGTGATGACCTAGAGGGGTGGGATAGGGAGGACGGGAGGGAGGCTCAAGAGGGAGGGGATATGGGCACATGGGTATGCATATGGCTGATTCGCTTTGTTGTGCAACAGAAACACACACAGTATTGTGAAGCAATTATACTCCAATAAAGATCTATTAAAAAAATTAATATTTTAAAGTGAACAATCCATTTTGACTCTAGTTTACAGCAGTAAATTCACTGACTTACAGGAAATCAAAAAATTCTTTGAAAAACAAAACTTTCTTGTACACTTTGGTGTACAACAGAAACTAACACAGTATTTATTGTGAAGCAATTATACTCCAATAAAGATCTATTTAAAAAAACGAGGAATATACTTCAGTCATTGGAAAATACTTCAGTCCTTGGGTTACGATCAAGAATTTTTCACTTTAATGAGAATTTTAAAATATAATTATTTGCAGAATATTTTGTAGAAGATATTATTTTAATAAATATCAACTTTAGAAAAAAACAATACCAAGGGCATTTGTTTTTCCCTCTTAAGAAAGAAAGAACTCCCATCAGTTTGCTGGATAACTGTTCCTTCCTAAGGTGCTGGAAAAACAGAAGTGTTGAGAACCATCTCTTCGGTTCTCCAAAGCCCTCTCCAGAAAACACCATCCTCCTGACAAGGCTTCTACACACACACACACACACACACACCCCTTTTGCTAGAGCAGGTCTCGGCTGCGGTGGGGAGTCGGGGGGAAGCACACAGCAAAGCAGAGCAAACTGCTTACTCTCCATCTTCAGCCAAATGAGACCAAGGTGAGAAGGGCCTGCCTGTCCGCCAGCCGCCCTCTGGTCATATGTTAATACTGTTTGCCAAGCTCGGGAACTATAAGGGGGAAGAAGACACAGAGAAGAACCAAATAATCAAGCAGATAACACAATCGTTAAGAACCGAGAGATGCCAAAAAGGAATTACGAGGAGCACAGTCATGGCTGGAGCTAACCTTGTCTGGGGCTCGAGAAGATGTCCCCTGGGGAAAGGACACTTAAGCCCAGGCCTGAAAGCTGAGGAGCTGGCCAGGAGTGAGAGACACACTGTTCCTGGCAGCCCAAGGAACAGCCTGTGTGGGCGGCCCTGTGAAGGAAGGGCCCAGGTCAGCGGGGCTGCAGGGAGCATGTCTGGGGTGAAGCTGGAGACGGAAGAAGGGCCGGAAATCAAAGACTCTGCAGTGCAGCGTCAGTGCTTTAGGCCTCATCCTATCGGTGATGGGAAGCCAGCAAAGTGTTTCGGGAGGGGGTAGCTAGATTCACACCCAGCACAATGGGATGGTAGTTATTCATACCTCCCACTCCCCACATCCATCACCGGAGGCCACCACCCTTCCCGGGCTTACACACCAGGGCACAGGCCACCCCACTGCCCAGAAAAGGGTGGGGTCAAAGGCTTGGTCCAAAGCACAGCTTTTTAAAAGGTTTTAAAGCTGGAAGGGTCCTGGGAGATCACGTGACCCGGGGGTTCCCAGCCCTGTTGGCACATGAGCTTCAGCTGGGGGAAACGTGAACACTCAGCCAGGGCTCCGACCCTGAGTCTCACTTAATTGATCTGGGGTGGGCCCCAGACATTAGTATGTTTTTAAAACTCCCCGGCGATTCTAATGTGCACCCAAGGCTGAAAACTGCTGATGCAGTCCAGACCTCCGACGTGACAGCAATCATTCATCATACGGGCGTCTAATGCTGGGCTGTGGGATGGCTTATGTCCCCCAGACCTTCCCAACCAACCCTGTCTCCAAGTGAGAAAACCAAAGCTGGCCACAGCAGTTACGGAGCTCTTAGGGTTATGAGTAAAATCTAAATGCCAACTAAAAGAACAGAAGGGGAAGAGGTGAACTTTGGGCAAGTACCCTCCTCCGCTTTATTGTGCAGCTACAGCAGCGTCGAAACACATTTTTAGCCTCCGACTAAGGAGATACTTCCGACGGGCTCTCTGGGTCCACCCACCACCACTCTACTCAGCGAACACACAGCTGCTGGGTGTGATACGGCAGGGAGCCCGGGGCTGGTGAGAGACAGAACAGGGGCCACTGTTGCCTCTGTATCTATTCTGGGCCCGGGATGGATGATGTCACCTCCAGCAGCAGCGGAAAGCAGAGTCATGAATAATCCATGAACCAGCCCAGCCTCCGAGATAATAAATCGCATGTCGGCACTGCGTGCTTCGCAGATCTGGTGCAGAGGCGCCGGCTCCGCCTGGGGTGCTGGAACACAGGCACCAGCGCTGGAAACATTCAGAGAGAAGGAAGCCCTTTCAATTATCTCCTGATATCAAGATGGGGTGGCAAGTTGAGGAAGAAATTTCAAATTTGTAGGGAGTGCTCAAAGGCACACAACTTTGATCACAGTAAAACCATGGCAGTTATTTTTGCGCACTGCCAGGTTTGCCAACCAAACCCAGGGATTAAGAGAAGCACATCCGGGGCTGAAACTATTAATTACTGCTGTGCCTACCAGCGTCCTCCGCCCGGAGACCTTGTAGGTGTTACCACTTTGACCCTCAACTGCATTAATTTAGCTCAGAAACTCACTCTAGGATTGAATTTGGCAATTGTTCCTGCCTGGAAGGGTTGCTGGGACAACATAAAGAAATCAAGAAGTCTGTTTGGCAGGGTTTGAAGTTCAGTGTTGTCTTGCTGTTTTCTTTCTTATTTTTTCCAGGGTGGAAGTCGGGGCAGGTATGTAAGGATGGTAAGGTTTGTGTTGTCATACATATGCGTTCTCCTGATTTCCTTCTCTTTCTCTCTCCCTCTTTTTTTTCCCCTAAATAGCCAAGTTGAATGAACCAGCTGGAAATACCAGTCTGCTGGGTATGGTTTGCATTCTTGGAGTTGGGGGTTCCGACACCTCCTAGGTGTATTGGTAAATCCTTGGCTTAGAAAGAAATAACTGCGCTCCGAAGGTTACAAATTCAACATTAAACCTCAGAGTTCTTCAAGTGTCTTTCTCTACCAAAAAGTCATCTCTAACACCCTAAGGTCAATTTCACGGTCTTTGGCCAAATTAGACTTGGGCAAGCCGGGAACTACGTCAGGATCTGCGGGCCGTGTTCTCTTAAGTAGAAGGTCTTTTCTCTAATTTCTCTTGCACATAATTTTGCGGAGGCAGCAGCTGTGACGTGAACAGGAACCTGCAGGGAGAAACGGCTGTGTTCGCCCACGGGGGCTGCAGGCCACCGGTGAGCAGGGAACTCGCCCGACAGGAAGCACTGCTTTGTCCTCTGTGTGCGCTTCCTAGGGCTGCTGAACAAAGCACCACCAACTGGGGGGCTTAAAACAACAGCAGTTTGTTCTCTCACAGCTCTGGAAGCTGGAAGTCCAAAATCAAGGTGTCGGCAGGGCCACGTTCTCTTGAAGGTTCTAGGAGAAAATCTGTCCCATACCTTTCTCTTAGCTTCACCGATCCTTGGCTCACGGCTCCACACTCCAATCTCCACCTCCATGGTCACGTGACCTTCTCCGTGTCTCCCTTCACATGTCCTCCCTCTTCTTAGAAGGACACCCATCGTATTGAACCAACTTACTCCCGTTTGACCTCATCTTAACTTGATTACATTTGCAAAGACCCTATTTCTGCCTAAGGTCACATGCTGAGATACAAAGGGGTTAGGACTTCCACATACCTTTTGAGGGGGATTCAATTCAACCCATAAGATGAAGGAAAACCTAACAGCATCTGCCAACAGCTCCCTAGAGTGTGAATATTTTCTCCAGTCAGCAAGCTTTAGCCTTCATTCCTCAAGGAGTGATAGTAACAGTATTATTAGTAGTAACATAACAGTAACCTAACTTTATTATGATAGTAATAAAGTTAATATTTACAGATAGTATAAACATCAGATGCTTCACATAAATTCTCTCTCTTAAACCTCACAAGTTCATAAATTAATAACAATCCCCATTAAACAGATGAGAAAACTGAGGTTGAGAGAAGTTTAATAACTTGCCCCAAGGTCACACAGCTAGTGAGTGGTGGCGCTGGAATTTGAACCCAGCAGCGTGACTGGAGACCTAGGCTCTCACCTCTTTGCCACCAGACACCTCACGAGCTTCACTAACTGGGTACCTGCCTTGACTCTTAAGCTATAAGCAACAGGCGCACAGAGGAGGATTCTGTATGTGCCATGTTGTATAAGGTCCCCACATGTTTAGTAATCATAACTTGGGTGAGGAAAATGCTTTCAACTTTTTTTTTCTTTAATTAAAAAGACCTTGGACTCCTGGAACGAAGGGTTTCTCTGTTCTGACCTCTCTCACCTCTGGTCTGGGATAAACTCAAGCAAACGGGGCTTCTTTTCAGACTGGGGCCGGTCTGGCTATTCTATTAATAGCACGTTGTCTGGAAAGAGCAGAAACTACTAAGAAAATCCTCATCTATCCATCCGACTCTCTGTTTATGGAAAGAAAAAGACAGAGGTGACTCAGAGGCAAAGGATTCTCGGCTGCATATAATCAAGTCTTGTTTGGAGCTCCGAGGGCCCCTCTCTCTGGCAGGACAGAAAACTCAGATGAGGCGGGACCCATCCCTCATTCAGCAAAGTCTGAGATGCCACATGCTCTACTAACCCCATAAAGACAACCAAGTTTAAAAATATTTACGCCAGTGTCAGGAACAAGGTAGAAGTGACAACAGTTATTGTGTTAGCATACTGAGATGGGATGAACTTTTTCCTTTTGAAAATTCTCTCATGCTGTTCTATCACTAAATTTACAATTCAAATTGGGATGAATTGTAAAAGCTTACACTAAAAAAAGTATTTGTTTGACTAGGTAATAAATGCATAGGGTACAAAAATTCGAAAGGTAAATGAGTATAAAGTGAAAAGTTTTCCTGTATCTTTGGACCACTGGTCACTTAATCCTCTTCCCCAGAAGCAAATGCTGTTTTTTATTTATGTATACTTGAATCGATGAGTATATATATTCGTGCATAAAACATATTCAAGTGCTTTCTATAGCTAGAGATTATTCCAAGTCCTTTATACTTATTAACTGATATAAGCCTCAGGCTAACCCGATGTCATCATTCCTGTTTTTTAGATGAGGAATCTTGAGTCACAGAGAGTGTAGGTAACTTGCCCAAGGTCACACAGTTATGAAGTCACAAACCTTAGATGCAAACACCAGCTGTCTGACTCCAGAGCACGTGCTCTTAGCCACTTGGCCATTCTCACTCTTTGTTACCAGTTTTGTGACTATCCTTTCAGAAATATTCCATGCACAGGCAAACATATGTTTCATGTGTGAAGGGGAGGGGAAAACTTTTTTTAAAGACTAGGTCTTAAAAAATTCAAATAAACATTGTAACTTGCCTAAAGAAGTTAAATCGGCAGTTCTTTAAAAGGGGGAAAGGAAAGAACTAAGACTACTGGCACTGACCACTCTCTGTGGGCACTTCGCAAGTGGCTCACTAATTCATGCAGAGCAGATGTGCTGTCTCCAGAGAGCGAAATGGGGCTCAGAGCCCTTCGGGGACCACCTGAGATCACGCCCAGGGAAGCTGGCACTGAAGCCAAGTATGGGCAGCACTAAACTCAGGCTCCTTCCCGTGTGTCCTGTGACAGAGACACAGATGGGCCAGGGAATGTCCTCCGAGCCCAGGGCCCAAACAGAAGCTCAAGTCCAGAGCTGAACAATCCCGGGGGCTCCTGGAGTCCCAGCAGGAAGCAGGCGCCCCGGCTTCTGGTCCCCCGGCTCAAGCCCTAGCAGCGCCGTGATGCTACAAAAGGGGACGCTTTTAACCAAGTGGCCAAGCTGAAGGCTCCTCTCTCTTCAGGGATCTGAAACCATGTGAGAGTCGGAGCTGGGAGCTGGGCCTCTACGGGAACAGGGCCGAACAAAAGCCTCATTGTCTCTCTTCACAAAAAACCATTTCTGGGTCAATGAAGTGGCTGACCCCGGGCCCACTCCCTTTCTGCTTCCGTGGGCCACAGCCAGGAGGGAGGAAGGAAGATCTACTAGCTCACCACCCTTTTGGTGCCAGGGCTTTTATTCCGAAGGAAAGGAGTTTCAGATTTATCCTCCAGCTGGGACACCAAGGGGCATCCAGGGGGCCATGACCGCCCCCCACCCTGGCCTCCCCTGTTGCCAGGGCGCTGCGGGCTCCGTGTGCGTCCCCATCCACAGGGAAAGCAGGTGAACAGAAACTGAGCTCCCATGTTGATGAATATCTCAAGAGACAGCGCCGGAATGGGCGCTTCCGGAATACAGTTAGCTCAGGGAAGAAAAAAATTAAAGTGTGCTCCTTGCTTTCCTGTCAGAAATAAAATTAAGGTCTCAGATCGATGTTGCCAGGGCTGGGGTAGCTACAGGCGTCTTTAATGGCCTCCTCTACATGTTTGCAAATTCACAGTCCCCTTCAACCCTGCCCTTCTAATTGGTTATTTGCGAGGTCATGTTTGCACCAATTTCTCAGGAAGGCTAATGGTGTTTATTTAACGAGAAAATAAAATGTGCAGACAGCTCCGGGGGCTGGTCTCTGAGAGACGGCTCAGGGTAGGGGCTGCAGCTCTTTACCCCGCTCCCGTCCTTTGCCCTCTGTGGCCGCCCTTCCTCTGGAGGAGGTCCTGAGATGGGCCCGGTGACAGGTCAGGCCTTGAGGGGACTGTGCTGGGGGCCAGAGGCGGGGGGCCAGTCTGCATAGCCTCTGGGCAAAGCCCTAGATGCACCCTCCTGGTGGGGACCACCTTATACAGCCCAGCTTTAGAACGAGCCCGCCGGGAGCACAGAATCTAGTAGAGAGGCATGTGGCTGTCCATTTGCACCGCTGTGGGACTTGGCAGTTCTTCCTCGTTCTAACTGAAGTGTGCCCAATTTCAAGTCTGCACGTAATTGTTTTCTAACAGAACCTCTCCAAGAACCCAAAGGCAGCAAATTACACATCACTGCCAGCACCCCAACCAGTCTCTTCTATCCAGGTGGGATGGGGGAGATTCAATTGTATCGAGTTTCTACCCCATTCTAACATTCTCCCTTATAGACTCCACATTTATCAATACCCTTTTCTTTTTTTGGCCACTGCGCGGCATGCGGGATCTTAGTTCCCCAACCAGGGATCGAACCCTCACCCCCTGCAGTGGAAGCGTGGAGTCTTAACCACTGGACCACCAGGGAAGTCCCTCAACACCTTTCTAAAACAGGTGTCCCACACTGACACTGGTCCACTCTGGGAAGAGAAGAGGATTATCACCTAAGCTGATCTAACTCTCTACTTGCATGAACAGAGCCCACAGACATGCCTGGTGACCACATCACACTACAGCCTAGGCTGAAAGCTCTATCCGACCAAGACCCTTGGCTGGTGTTAGTGGCCTGCGACAGACCAGCAGCTTTCCTGTTGACTGGCTTCCAATTCAGGTGCAGAATTGGGATCAATATCAATTATAATCAGCTACTGGCTTACAGGTTGCCAATAAACCCCTTAACACATCTCAGACTTGGGTTAGAGAGTGATGGGTACCTAACAGCATCAGCGGACGAGAGACCAGATCTGTGAGGTGGGGGAAATGCAAAGGGCATGACTCCAGCAAGGTAGACCCTGCAGCAAATCCTGCTCCAGACCCTGACCTTGGGCACCGGTGCTGTGCAGGATGCCATTGTATCACATCGGCACAAGTGTCCTCACCAGCTGTGCTTCTCCAAACCCTTATCGTGCTTTCCACCCCATCCAACAACCCTTTCCCACCCAGAGGGACTTACCGTCTTTGTCAAACACACTCCTTCCTCCATCCTACAAAAAGTCACATTTATGGGTTGTAGAGTCCCAACCCTCTCTTCCAGATAAATACAGTCAAAATGTTAGAATCTCATTAGGAAAAACACACATACATTATCTTTGACACCCCACACCTACAAATGAAGCAATGCTTTTTTATTTTTAATTTAACTTACGCCTTGTGAAACTCTTTTTACATTTCCCCCTCCCCCCTTGGGAAATGGGCATCAATAAACAAACGATTACAGTGTGATTTTTAATCATCTTTAGTATACAAGAAAGAGTCAGTCTGGACTTCAGAGGTCAATTTCAAAAGTGAGTGTCTGGCAGGCAGTCAGGACATTAAGGGCTGTTTTTTCTCCTTAGGAAAGCATTATCGGGATTTCCCTGGTGGCACAGTCACTAAGAATCTGCCTGCCAATGCAGGGGATACGGGTTCGTGCCCTGGTCCGGGAAGATCCCACATGCCGCTGAGCAACTAAGCCTGTGCGCCACAACTACTGAGCCTACGCTCTAGAGCCCACGAGCCACAACTACTGAAGCCCGCGCGCCTAGAGCCTGTGCTCCTCAACACGAGAAGCCACCACAGTGAGAAGCCCGCGCACCGCAACAAAGAGTAGCCCCCGCTCGCCGCAACTAGAGAAAGCCCGCGCGCAGCAATGAAGACCCAACGCAGCCAAAAATAAATAAATAAAATAAGTAAATTTATTAAAAGAAAAAGAAAAGCATTGTCTTCTATCACAGCTTCAGCTACATCGCACAGGCACCGTTTAAATAAATAAACTAATTACGCAAATTACGAAGACCTTAAACTTTGGCCAACTGCTTTTGGGGATAGAGATGCTGTACGAGCTTCTTGGGAGAAGCCAAGCTCAGTCTTGCTGCCTTGAGGTGAGACTGCAGAAGGCTGCTCCCTCCAGCCACAGGGCCCACCACGGCGCCCTTCCAGCCTGGTAGCTCCCGACGGGCACAGCTGCCCTGGGAGAGGACTTTCTTTGTCCAGGGAACCTGCTGGGGATGGTGCTCTCTGAGCTTCACAGAACAGGAGACTGCCTCGGAGCTGTTGTTCCTCTCCAAAGCCATTAGCACTGCACTTAATAAGCAACTGCTAGCAGTCGGGAGAGGAGTCACCATCACACTGATCTTTATTTTTCTCTCTGTATCCTGTTCCTTCGCCTCTGGCAATGTTCCGGAGCAAACAGGCCTGCTGGGTAATGGAAGCCACTGGGAGTGAGAAGGCCTGTCCCCAGGTCTCTCCTCTGTACTCGCCAGAAACCCCTCCTTCTCCAGCTGACCCTCACCAGGCCACCTGATAAGCTTCAAAGACAGCCAGCTCATTTTCCACTGGGCCCCCAGCCACCCAGCTCCCCCCTGACGCGCCAGACTTGGAGGGACCTGGCTGTGCAGGCCCTGAGGTCAGAGGGAGGCAGCACATCTGAGGCTCCCCTGGAATGAGCTCTTGGGGGGCTCCCTACCCCCACGAGGAGGTGAGTGAGAGATGTATTTCAGCAACCAGCATCCCCGCCGTCCACTGTCTCAAACAGGGCCGATGCAGGGAGAGTGGAGAGAGAGTGCTGAACTGTGTCACCCTCCCTCCCGCCCCCTGGCTCTCAGCCAGCTTCCCCCCAACCGCCCGCCAAAGAGCGAATCAGAAAGGATAGCACCTTGTTGCTTCTTCCCTCCCTGCCCATCTCCAGCCCCACTCTGGGATCAATACCTAATGGTGAATTCAAGATCTTATCTGAGTTTTGCAAGGATAAAGCAACAAACTTTTCCCCAATGATTAAATCCTTTGATGATCAGTCCAATATTTGTCAGCCCACCTCTAAGAACGTTTAGAGAGCAAATGCAATGACTCTGAAAAGACCGGAAAGCCATCATTCTCTCTCTCCTTGGGCACAAAGGATCTCAGAGAAGGCCACGAAATGAAGCGATGGGCGGGGCCAAGGAAGGCCCTAGCTTCTACCAGTAGCTCCGCTCCCCAGATGGCTGTAGGAACTGCTGTGCAGCTTTCCAAAACTCCACATGCCTTAGTTTCTCCATCTGAAAAATGGAGGTACACCGTAGTCCAGCAAGAGGATAGGTGTGGAGAAGGACTAATAATAAGGAGGTGCTCAAGTCCTTAAGATCACCGATTCTCCTGCTTCAAACCACTGCCTAGCCCCGTGCTTGCACAGTGGCTAAGAACACGGGCTCAGGGTTGGACACGGTGGGTTTACGTCTAAGCTCTGCTCGGACTAGTGTGCAACTCTGGGCAGCTCAGTTCATAAAGATTCCACAGTACGTGCTAAGCACCTGGTTTAGGGGCGCTCAGAAAGTGGCTGTTTCCACCGGGAGTCTTAACACAGAACCCTGTACCACTATGGTGTGCACTCTGATGGGGGCGGTCAGACCCCCCTTCAGGAATGAAGGTCATCCTCCCCAGCCGCTGGGAGCGCTGCTGGATGACGGCCCCAGCTGTTGGTCCCCTCCAGGACTTCCTCGGTACAAGCCCAAGATGACACCTGCTTCCCAGGTGGGCTGCCTCCTATGACTGATCAACATACAGGGATAACCGGGGCAGCTGAAGGACCACCCTCTCTTCAAACTCCCCAGGGCACCGCAGGTCGTCATCTCCCCCTGCCCAGTCCCCGGGAAGAGCAGCCCCAACGAACCTCCTGCAGACCCAGCCCCGTCTCAGGGACCCCTACTGGAGACAACCGCTCCCCCTCCCCTAGTTAGAAAAAGGAAACAATCTGGAACATACTTCCAGTTAAAAAGCTAAAAGCCAGAAGCATACTTTAGGTCCTGGAGCTCATCGGTCCCAGTTCATGTATTTTCCAGAGGCAGAGCCTGAGGGGTTCAGAGAGGTTAGGAAAAGTGCCCCTGGCTAAACACAAAGGGGCAGCAGAAGCTGGAAGGCGGTCCCTCTAAGGACGAAGGTGGGAAGACTTGACGCCTCTGTGAGAGTCGGATGCTGAACGACCTTCCTGCTTCCAGGATAGAGGATGCACCTCCCTGGAGGGCTCACGGTCTGCTGGACTCTCCCCTGGACTCTTTCCCACGCTGCTACCGAGGTCCGAGTGCAGATGTAAAGTGGGAAGAAACACAGGCTGGCGCTTCTGCGAACAGGAGGAGCAAACTGCCGTGCAGATGCAACTGAGGGCCACCCTCGTGCCTACGGGACCAGTGGCGGACAGGGCAGGAGGCGGCCGCTGTGGGGCCGGAAGTGGAAACGCTGCCCTGACCCCTGGTTCCTAATGGCAAGTGCGGCCTGACTCCCAGAAGGCCAGGCCCCGTGCCACAGAGTTCTACCTGACAGCAGTGGTCACGGCTCAGGGGCACACAGGTGGTTTTCAAAATGCCTGGGGCAGAGGACAAGTCACCGCCCAGGCTGCCCAACGGGGCTGGGTTAGAAGTTGGCGGAAAGCACTAAGCAAGTGCCCTGACGACACGGAGGGGTTAATGGTCTGGGCCTCTTTAAGCAGAAAGCTGGCGGCAGTGCCAGCCAGAGAGGTGTCCTCGACGTCTGCTCCGGCAGCACTTTCCTCTTGATAAGATAATGGAAAACAGGAAGCCGAGGAGGTGAAGGAAAGGTTGGGGCAAGGTGGCTGCACGAGGATTTTATTTTCCTGTGCTTATCTCCTGATTCCAAGTGCACATTCCATCAGGCCAGGGCTGTGAGGCCCGCTGGCTCCACATCTATGATTTGTGCTTCTCTTGCGATACGTTCTTTCTTTAGAAAAAATTCTTTCCCCCCCTAATGCTCTGGATCGCTGAAGTATTACCCCAGCTTCAGCACCCCGTCCAGAGAGAAACTCCTCCTCAGCTGTTTGGAGGGGCTGGAAAGCATGTATGGGCCAAAGCCCGCCCCCCCCCCCGACACAGGAGGAACAGCAGGGCAGATTTCTGTACAGGGGCAAACGGGCAGCAGGTGTCAGGTCCTTCCTGTTGAAACCTCTGGGCACACGGTCCCTCCTGCCTTCTCTTCCCCGCCCCACCAGCATCAGGCCGGCCACAGGCTGCATCCATTCAGGCCGGCTTCCTGGATGGGCGGCCTGAGCTGTCACATACACCCCGTGCTCAGAAGGGCTCCGCTCTTGGTTGAATGCTCTGCTGTCATCTTGAAATTCTTAATAGTTTTTGAATAAGAGGCCCTGCCTTTCATCTTGTTGTGACTCCATGAATTATGTAAGGGGTCCTGCACTGACCACAGGAATCTTAAAGGCGGGCAGGGCAGAAGGAGGCGGGGCAGGCCCTGCCTTGGCTGGGGGAGGGGGCAGCGCCGTGCACGCACCAGGGGCTCTGCCCGCCCTCCATCCTGCCATCGCCACCAGGAGTCCTGACTTGGGGGAGTGAGCGACCACGTTCCTGAAGCTACTCTGAGTGCTGGGCCACAGATGACCTCCCTTAGGCTCACAACAGGGAACACTTCCCTCACCCAGCCACAGAGGGACCCCCACCCCATCACTGTGCCCAGCGCCCTTGGAGAAGGGGAAGAGGCTTCAACCACAGCAGGAGGCATCTGCGTTAGAAATAGGGGAGAACTTTCCCTGGCACCTCCTCTGCAGTGTGTCTGGGCCTGCTATCCTGAGTGTGAATCCACCTCTGTCAGTTACCAGCTGAGTGACCTGACACGGAGGGTGACCCGCCCTCTCAGGTCCCTCAGATGACGAACCTCTTTCCTTGCTCAGTTGAGAGGGTTCAGTGAGATGATCTGTCATCTCCTCCAACACAGGGCCTGACACAGAGCAGGAGATCAAAAATACCTTTATTCACTGATATTCAAAAAAGAAGGATAACAATACTGCCTAGAAGCCGCTCAGGAATCTTCCAGGATTATGAATTCTAACACTGAACACCAGTGCCACGTTCAGATGGACCTCGCCCATCCTGAAAATAAAAGGACGAAAACACCCTTCTCAACAAACCTGCCCCACGTGGATACAACAAAGAGCAGATTTTGAAATCAGCTGTCCGAGGTGTGAGTCTCTTCTCTGAGCCTGGATGTAAGGCACCTCCTCTGAGCTGTGGTTATCTCATCCACAAAATAGAGGTGATGGTAATAATAATAATACCTAACATTTATGCACAGTTGATGTGCTTGGCACTATGCTCTCCAAACAATCCTATAAGGAGGTACCAATATCATCTCCACTTTGCAGATGAATAAACTGAGGCATAAAGAACTTAAGTGATTTTCCCTCCAGGGGCTGCTGTGAAGATCGTTAGAAGATGCACGTGGAAGCAGTGCTGGGAAAACCATAAAGATCGACGCAATGCAGACGATGATCAAGGGTCATCAAGAGTTGCCCATCACGGGCACCACCTTCCTCTCACTCCAGAGCGTTGCAGAAGACAAAGGCAATCATTCCACACCTGTAAGCTCTTCTTTTCTCTCCTTGCCTCCCCCTACTCCTCATCCTCTACCCCCTCCCCATCCCTTCCCCAACATATACACCCCTGACGCCCCAGTCTTCTGCCCAGTTTCTATTCTTCCTTTTAAGGATGCTGTAGGTGGATGCGTGAGATGCTCGATTCCCCAGGCACACTCAGGACAGCCCCTCCTTCTCCCACCCTCGGAAGCATCGCTTCCCACCCACTCCTTCCTCCCTTTCACTCAGCCTGCCTGCTCAGAACAGGGAGACGTGCAGTCAGCACTGGGTAACTGCTTCTAATCACAGGGGACAGCAAGAATGTAAACAACACAAGAAACATCTAAATGCCATCCAAGTGGCAAGGAAACACTGCTCGCTGGCTCCTTCTCTCTAGAACACTGCTTCCTGCCACCCCGCTTCAGAAGCTCTGCTCATTAATGCCCCGTGAATAGGAACCCCAGAAACCAGGAGCTTCCGGAGAACGGAACGCTAAACCATAACTTATGACCCTGCTTCCTCTGGGGAGGATTTTCTAGAGTCATCCAATTTTCTGGTTAAAGCAATAATTTCAATGTGTGGTTTTTTTTTTGTTTTTTTTTTTGGAGGGGGGGGTGAGGTGGCAGAGGTCAGCGACCCTTTTGAGAATCTGTTCAAAGCTAGAAAGCCTCTCCCAAGAGAAACATAAAACATCCTGCGTGTCATTTCAGGGGTTCTCAGACCCCAAGATGAAACCCATTTTCCAAAACATGGACAGGACAGTAAGTACAGGAGAAAAATACAAGGAAGTGCAGACGTCCTCCAAACATCCAAGAGGCACAAAAGGGCATTTCCAGGTCTGTACTCACTGTATACATCAAACATCGAGTAAACCTAGGATGAGGCTTTTTTTTTTTTTTGGCTCTTTGGATTGACAGTGTGCTTCTCAACCACCTCCTTCAATGCAAATTGAGAACTCAATTGAGTAATTGCTGTGAATAATTTCCACCTGGATCACTTAGTGCTGTGGTTTAGCAAGGACTAAGAAAGCAAGGATTGGACAAGTGTATCAGAACGCGTGTTGGGCGTGGCTGCATAATTAAATGACAGTTCCCAAGCCAAAAGGAAATGGTGTTTTAACTGTCCAGTATCAACTCTCCACACGATCGTGGCCCTCTATTAATAGAGATCCACAACACATGTCACCTCCACCTGCCTGATTTTGGAACAGTCACTGCATCTTTTGTCTGCAGGACGGGGGGTGAGAAGAGATGGAGCCCGGAGAGGATGAAGGGGCAACCTCCTCACACTGGGGTTCTTACCTCTGTGCCTGTTGGTCGTCTTATCAAACATTAGCATTGCATCCTCCACCTGCAAAACAAATACAAAATAGAGTCTGCTTTAGGAATTTTAACAAAATACACAAAACATTATATATTGGGGGGGGGGGGTGGCGGCAGTTTCCATTACAGAAGTCATGTTGCTTGTTAAAACCTATTTGAAAATACAAATATTGAAAGAGAAAATAAATCACTGTGTGTCTTTCCAACCTAGCATAACCACAGTTAACATCTGGTGTACTTCCTTTTAGTTTTTGCTTTAAAAAATATATATATGCCGATTTTAATATAGTTTAAATCATATTGTATATGGAATTTTCCCCTTGTTCTTTTTTTTAAGATAACATTACAATATTGCAAACAATTTCCAGATGACTACATTATGAATACTATCTTTTTTTCCCCATCCTTTTTCCACTGTGGTAAAAATACCCATAACATAAAAGTTGCCATCATAACCATCTTTAAGTGTACAGGTCAGTGGTATTAAATACATTCATAACGTTGCACTAGCATCACCACCATTCATCTCCAGAACTTTTTTCATCTTGTAGAACTGAAATTCTACCCGCTTTAAACAATAACTCCCACTCCCTTCATCCCCTCAGCCTGTGGCAGCCACCTGTCTACTTTCTGTCTCTTTGTGTCTCTGTGACCACTCTAAGTATTTCACTTCATATAAGTAGAATTACATAGTATTTGCTTTTTTGTGACTGGCTTATTTCACTTAGCATAATGTCTTGAAGGTTCATCCATCTTCCATCTATGTATAGACCACATTTGCTTATCCATTTGTCCATCAGTGGACACTTGGGTTTTAGCTGTTCTGAATAATGCTGCTATGAACATTGGTGTACAAATATTTTGAGTCCCTGCTTTCAATTCTTTTGGGTATATACTCAGAAGTGAAATTGCTAGATCATATGGTAATTCTGCTTTTAATTTTTTGAGGAACTGCCATACTGTTTTCCACAGAGCCTGTACCATTTTACATTCCCACTGACAGTGCATAAAGGTTCCAATTTCTCCACATCCTTGCCAGTACTTGTTATTTTCTGCCTTTTTTTAAAAAAATAGTAGTCATCCTAAGGAGTGTGAGGTATTATGAATACTAGCTTGACTGCCACATAATATTTCATGGAGGGAGAAGCTATAGCTTACTTAATTATCCTTCTGATAGATATTTCAATTGTTTCCAGTTATAAACAATGAAACTTCAACATCTTGATTGTTGTGGGCTGAACTGTGTCCATCCCCCACCCCTCGAATTCATATATTGAAATCCTAAATGCCCAGCATCTCAGAATGTGACTTCATTTGGAGATAGGGTTTAAAGAGGTAATTAAGTTAAAATGAGGTCATTAGGGTGGGCACTGATTTGGTACGGCTGGTGTCCTTATAAGAAGAGGAAATCTGGACACAGGTACAGAGGGAAGACCATGTGAAGATGCAGAGAAAAGGTGGTCGTCTGCAAGCCAAGAAGAGAGGCCTCAGAAGAAACCACCTGCCGATGCCCTGCTCCCGGACTTCTAGCCTTCAGAATTGTGAGAAAATAAATTTCTGTTGTTTAAGCCACCCAGTCTGTGGTACTTTGTTATGGCAGCCCCAGCAGACAAATACTTGATGCTAGGACCTTTCCAAAAACATCAAAGAGAGGAAAATACTAACGGCATCCTCTGTCTCTCTTCCTAGTCCCTTCCTCTGTCCTCCCAAGCACACTGCAACCCTTTTAGTCATTTCTGGACAGTCAGGATCCACACTCAAGTCCCACACAGACCTCGAGAAACTCACACTTATGAAACCAGATTTGGCTTTGAATTCCGCTCCTTTTACTTATGATCCAATCCTTTATTTGCTCCACAAAAGACACATCTTTAGTGCAGGTGCTGTCCTAAACCAATCAGCCATTCACTTGCAGACTGTACCTGGTTTGGCCAGGCGAGTAGCCTGGTCTCCTCATTCACTTTGTGCCCAAAGTTGGCAGTAAAAATACAATCCAACCACATGGTTGTGGGTGGACAGAACTGTTAGCCAGAGGGCTCCGGGCTTGGAGCAATTTCAGCGTGTGTGTGTGTGTGTGCGCGCGTGTGTGTGTGCGCGCGTGTGTGTGTGTGCGTGTGCGTGTGTGTGTGTGTGGTGCGAAGGACCAAGCACTGTTCACTGGAGCTCAAAGGCTCAGAAATGAGCTTGGGGGCCTGAGCTAAGCCAGCTGAGAAAAAGAACCATCGGCTATTCATTCTTCACTCCTCCCAGATGACAGTCTCCAGTGGAAGGGAAGACACTGGGCAAAGCAATAAAACCAGGTTTAAAATGGTGCCTCCAGACAAATCAAATCTATTTTTCTAGATGCTATCAAATATAATAGGGGGAAAAGCAAAGTTAAGGTAAGAATGGAAGAAGGGGTAGGCAAGCCAGACACAAACCTCCAAGGGACTGGTCTAGCTTAAAAATCCCTTCTGGAGTCAGGGCCCCTTGTGTTGCTAAGCAACCGAGCCTGAGCAAACAGGCTCCTGGGGCCTTCCCCTTCTGGTCCCCATTTCTGTAGTCAGTTACTGGGAGGGAAATGGCCTTGC
Organism: Balaenoptera borealis; assembly: GCF_965194805.1. NCBI lineage: Eukaryota > Metazoa > Chordata > Mammalia > Artiodactyla > Balaenopteridae > Balaenoptera > Balaenoptera borealis. The sequence goes on along the minus strand of NC_138879.1, from coordinate 34,966,567 downwards.
ACGGTGACTGTTCCTCCAGCAAGGAGCTGTCCTCTCTCTCCCAGGAACCAGGCCTAGGGGAGTAGGGGATGCTAGTTTGGAGAGGGGGTGCCTTCACCAGACCCCTCCCCGGCCAGGCAGGATTGATGAGTCCCTAAGGCACCTGCTGAGGCCAAACACACCATAGCCAGATGCCTCCCGTGCACCCCTCAAGCGAAACCACCAGAAGATCAACTGGTTTGTTTCTACACAGAGCCGTCACATTCGAGCATATGGCATCGCAGACTCCGACCCGGGGCCTCGAAGAGGATTCCACTGCCTGGGGTGCGGGTGGGTGGTGGGTGAAGCCTGCTGGGTATCGTGCAGGTAAACATGACATCCGTTTCACACCCACTGCCATATTTTCTAAGATGTTTGCCAAGTCCTTATTTTGAGCTGAAAATGCCTAACAGTAAGAAAAACAGCCCCCCTTCTGTGTTGGCCATGTTTGGGTACTGAAACTCAGATCCCCTTAGGAAATAAATACTTTGAATTAAAAACAAGTATTTTCAACGCCCCTCCTTTCCACAGTGCGTAATTGGGTCCCTCTTCTCCTTCCTACTTTTGGATGTTTTCTGATGCTGCCCTCCTAATATTCGCTCCACCCTGATGAGTGAGGAGGGGGCTCTGTGTATGTTTTTTGGGGCAACCATTGTCGTAAAGAATAGAGCTCTTTCCTCTATGGGCCAGTGTACAATGGGCCTCACAAAGACCTCCTGAATAGATACAGCGTCGGAGCGCAAGAAAAATTCTATTAACACTTTACAAAATAGAACGTCTAAGAAGTAGCTAGAGAGGAAAGAGAAAGGGGAAAAAAAATCAATATGGATAAGTCCCGGTGCTTGGGGGAAGAAAACTTTTCAGTGATTGCAAAACACTTATTAATTCAGAGAAGCCATCAATGCGATGGAAATCTGGCAGAACAGCAAGAGCCGAAACTGGAAGAATCCGAATATACAAAGACTGAATAGAATGAAAAACACGGCCTCACATACGGGGCTGTTTCTCACGGTTCTATGTGAATCAAACAGAAGAGGCTTGTGTGAGCCTCCATCACAGGGCTGTGAGGGATACGGGCAAGGTAGCTGGTATTCAGCCCCGGAGAGAGCAAACTGATAACTCTGTCCGTCTCACACACACACACACACACACACACACACACACACACACACGTAGATTAGTTGGCTGTGCCGAGTGCAGCCTGCAGGCCAGGCCTCGTTCACGGAGCTAAAAAGAACACAAAAGAGTTAGGGGGCTGGACACAGGCGTTTCTCTGACTTCGGGGAGAAAACACCACTAACCCTGGTGAAATGCTGCTTCAAAGGCTACCACCCTCCGCTTCATGATCAGCGCTGGTATTTATTTTGTGTTGACAGTGCCCTCACCAGCCATACAGATTTCTTTGTACCAGAGGTGGGGGCCCACAGGCCTAGTGGTCCTGGGGGGTCCCCAGAGCGAGGGGGCAAGAAGGGGAGGAGGTGTCTGAACCTGAGCACACTTTGTCCCACGTCTTGGCACCTGCCCGGTCTGTCTGGGGAGAAGGAGCTTGTTCCATCCTTGAGATCTGCCTTCTAATAAAGTTAGGTATAAAAGTTAGGTGTAAAGGCAGGTATAAAACGCAGCCCTGGCATTCTCAGTGGTGTACCCTTGCAAAGCAGGGCAAGTGACTTTGAGCTGGTTGGAGATGCCGCCGTTGGTGTCCAACACCAGGAGGTCCTGAACCTGTAATCCTGACTATTGCAAGGCTCAGACTACATCGTGACCTCCTCAGAGGTGCCCCATGCACGCCCCGCGTCTGAGAGTCAGTAGTGGGAGCCACACTGTTAGTTTGCACGGCCCACGGGGGTTAGGCAGGGGGTCTCAAGCCTCCTCCCTGTCAGAATCACTTGGAGCACTTGTTAAAACACAGATCCCCTGGGCCTCAGCCCCAGGGTGTCTGATTCAGGAAGCAGCGCCTGCATTTCTAACAAGCTCCTGGGCGATGCTGATGCAGCTGCTGGCCTATGGACCCTACTTTCCATGTGCTGCTCTAAGGGGGCAGAAACAATAACAAACGTTAAAGACACTGGACAGAGCTGCTTCTCCCTCTTTACATACATTCAGTGCTCAATACATGAACCAAATTTCCCTTCCAGAGGCAACGGAGACACGTCAGGGTGATAACAGTTCTCCCCCGCTTTGTTCCCTGACTCTCAGCCATTTATACTCCAAGATCCTGAAAATGACAACAGCAGAACCCATGACAGAAAAGATGACAAGAAGAGGGACTTCTTAGTGGCAACCAAGCTGTCCCTGCACCCAATGCGGGGAAAATTCAGATTCTACTAGGATGACAGAAACTTCCCTTCCAACAAACTCCAGCTAATGGCTACATCATTCAGTCAGCTCAGTTGTGATTAGAAAATCTAATCAATTAACTTTGCTTTTATGTGACATGTATTTATTAAGTATGCACTATTTGCAAAGTATCAGCCTAAGTTCCAAATAAGAGGCAAATTATATAGGTCCATAGTATATGGATTGCATTAATGACCCCATACCCTTTACCCTGTAATTTTGCAGTTCCTCTCAAAAAAGGCAGTCTATCTCCCCACCTTTGTATCTGGACTTGACTTGTTATGGTCAATAAAAAAGGTGGAGAGAATGGTGTGCCTGTTTTGGGCCCAGCCTCATGAGGGTCTGTGTGTTTCGGCTTGTTCTCCCTTGCACCTCTGCCGTCACCATGAGAAGGGCATGGCCAGGCTGGCCTGCCGGAGGATGAGAAACACGCAGAGCAGTGCCAAGTCCCCTCAGTTGCCCCAACTGAGGCCAGCCTAGATGGGCGAACAGCTGGTCAACCCCAAAACATGCAAGTGAACCCAACCAAGATCAGCAGAACCGCTCCCAGTGGACTTTAGACTGCAGACTCGTGAAATAAACAGCTATCGTCTGCCACTGAGGTTTTGTGGTTGTTTGTTACATGGCATTCTTGTGGAAACAGGTGACTCATACATGGTCCCTGCTCTCAAAAAAAAAAAAAAAAAAGCTTTTAGTCTATAAGCAGATACACAGTCTCAAATAATACTAGACAGTGAAGAAAGGCAAGAAAATGGGTGGAAGGAGGTAAAAGGCGGAATGTCAGCTGAGTATTAAACTATCGATTCCACCTTCCGAGTGGAATACACGTATTAGGATGTGAAGGGACCGTCTCTAAATCTCACCTCAGCAGCGAGGTTGGAGACCGAGATCCTGGAAGTGCCAAGAGAAATTGGCAACATGTTCCGCCCTAAATGAGCACCAGGAAAATCTGCAATCGTTAGCACTCAAGTCAGTGGGTGATGCCTCTCTAATCCTAATTCAGTTAATGAATGAGCGAACCCTCTTTATAATGAGTCTAAAGATTTACTGTGAGCCAGACATTCTTGCTGGGTGATCGTAGAAGTAGGCAGAAGATGTTGACCATATCCAGAGGTGAGACTTTAGCCATCTCAGCTCACGTACTAGCTGAAGAGGAAAACTTTCAAGTCACAGAGCAAAGAATCTGCTCGAAAGAGAGGTCAGAAATTCTCCTTGTCAGGTTGGTTGGCCAAAGTTTGGGACCCTAGAGTGTGCCCTCTGACCACCGCCGTTTCTGCCAGAGGTTTTGGCTCCCCAAGTACATAGCAAGCAGGTGAAGCTGATTTGGAGATGGCAGAAAACTTGTTCCCAGGAAATGGTAAAAGGGAAAAGAGTTGCTGGTAATAACTAAGGAGGTGCTGGGACACAGCTGAGCATGGCAGACAGCGTGGCACAAAGCATGGGCAGGATCCAGGTTCCAATCCCAGCTCCATGAGGAGCTCACTGAGGGGAAGTCACCTCCTTTCTTGGTCCTTAGTTTCTCATCTGTGAATGGAGGGAAGGAACTGTATGGGATGGTCACCTACGATCCATCCGTAGAGATTCTGCCTAGAATGCTGAAACGGACCACAGAACCTGCTGGGACCCCATCCAGGAGCATCAGATTCACCGCTGGTCCTTCACAAATTCTCTGTGACTGAGGATATTCCAGAGCTTTGCTGTGGCTGGCCAACACACCCTCAGAAATGTCCTAACCCTCTTGGGATACAAATACACACACCCCCGCACACCACAGGTATGAAGAACAAAGCAGGAAATGGCACTTCAAATGATCCTTAAATTATCTGGTCAGACACAAGGAGGGAGAGGAAAAGGAAAGGAAGAAACGCAGCTCTTCAAACTCCCCCAGAACAAATGCCTTTCAATTTCACTTCCTGCTCCCACTCAAATACTTCAAGCGTTAGTTTAAATAAACGCCCATAAATGCGATACCGTGACACTACAGTGCGCGGGGTTTAACAGGCCTGCTGATGCTCTATAAACTCAAGGCACTAAAGTCATAAGAGTGGAGTGAGTCTCGTATACGAGGCAGGACTGCCCAGAACAGAGAAGCCTGGGATCCCTGCTGGAGACGGCGGCTGCCTTATTCCGGGGATTGTTTCTGCACATAGGACGGCACTGCCCTCCGCTCCTCCTCCAACCAGCCTGCACAAAACCAAAATCCACTCCTGCCCTACAGCTTGGTAAGGGCGTCTAGTTTATTGAAATGAAACTTCTCAGCATGCTTCAGCCTTGCAAAGGGTAAGGACAGTCTATCTTTAATCACTGCCCAGAAGGAAGAATGGAGGAGAAAAGAGAGCAGGCAGGAAAATCCCATTAGTTCACGCTGAAATCTAGATCAGTAGTTTTCAACCTTGACTGCTCACCAGAATCACCTGAGGAACTTAAAAAAAAAAACAAAATCCCTGCTGCCGAGGCCACACGCTGACCAGTGAAATCAGCACTCAGGAGCGGGTGGGGATGGCAGAGGAGTGTTTAAAGCTCCCCCAGGGATTCCAGGGTGCAGCCAAGGCTGAGAACCACTGATCTAAATGGCTAAATCCAGCTGAGCTGAGCCTTAATCGCAGTGTATGTGTGTGGAGATGGGCCCTAAATAAAAGGGGCTTTACCTGGATCTTCAGCTGCCTGAAGACTGGCTGTTTGTCCCCTGCCAGATCCGCGGACCCTTTGCCACAGGTGGCTTTTGGGGGCGTCTCCTCACCTTGTCTTGGTCTTAGGAAAAGAGAGCCAAAGTTCTGTTCTGGAAGGAGCTGAGAAGGGCCAAAAACTGAACACAGGACTTGAAGAAACCTAAAGAAATCACTGGGGTTTTTTTCATGACCATCAATATTTTCACATGTATTACTGCTTCGGTCCTCACACAACCCCAGAAGACAGGGATTATTACAAATTCTCTGAGCCGCAGTTTCCTCCCTCGTGGTTCTGGAGATGGCGGGGACTGGGCCCCCAGGACTCAGCGGCTGGTCTTCTGAGTCCAAATCTCAGCCGGCCAGCCCCGCCTGCCTGCCGGGGCTCAGGTTCTGATACGCCTGGCTGCAGGCACCCGAGCCCCTCAGCGCCCCAGCTCTGTGCACTTACTCCTGGAAGGCTGCGGCAACAGAGGCGCGGTCTGAGTGGTTTTGCAGCTGCTGCCACTAGGCACTTCTTCCTTCATTCCAAGTCTCAAAAATTTCTAGTCTGCATCCACCTGAAAGCTTGTCTATTTTAACTCACGCCCATGCCTTAATTAAGTAACAAGACAGACAGTCTGCTTAGTTTCTCTTTTTTGGGTTGTAAAATAGACATAAAATTTGCCATTTTAACCACTTTTTGATAAACAATTCAGTGGCATTAAGTACATTTCCTAAACTCTTCATAGAAGGCTCCTAAGTCTAACTGTGGCCAGAATGTTCAATCCCCATTTGGCAAGACTCGTCTTTACTGGCCCTATTTTTTCTACTCTTTACTGGCCCTATTTTTTTACTCTTTTTTAATTCTTGTGGGGTCATTCCATTTTCCCATTTAACTTAAACAAAACAAAACAGAAACGCAAACCCTGGTGTTCATCAGATAGCAGTTGTGAATTTATAAAATAGATACTTGCCAAAGGGTGTGGGATCTCCAAACGACTCTATTCTGGAGATTCAGATATTTTACTTACATAAAGGCAGGCAAAACCTCCTGCTCAGGGATTCTGATTCCCCACGTAAATATCAGGCTCTGGGCTATGAAATGTCTGTTCCCCCCGAAATAATGATTACTGTAATAGCTACCATTTACTGGAGCTTCATAGGCAATTTGCAAAGCTCATTTAATTATCACAATAGCTCTGAGGTAGATATTATCACACCCATTATATAGGTAAGGAAATTGTGGCTCATTGCGATTAAGTGACTTGCCTAGGATCACACGTGCAGCAAATGATGGAGCCGGGATTTAAGACCAGATGCATCCCTACCTCTTTCTACTGGTCTCCCTTAACTGGGTTCTATTTTTTGAATCCCTGGGGCTCAGCGCAGCTCTGTTGTCTCCTGAGTGAACCGACAAACACTGCCTTAAAACTCTCCCAAAAAGTTAAGAGAGGTGATGAGGTAGCCAAGGAGATAGCTGTACATCACCTCCAGCAGGCTCAGGAGAGGAGGGAATGGTCAGAGAGAGAAGCAAAGAGAAAAGGAGGCTGAGGGGTCTCTTCCTTCTAGATGGGCAAACTCAAAAAGCCTAGAGCTCACTTGTCCGCTCTTTGGTCACCGAGAAAGCTGGTGGCAGGGCTGGAACTGGCAGAGGGGTCCCAGAACTCAGTCCAGGGCTCAGACCACCAGAATCCGTGCTGCACACGAGCCCTAAGAATGCTGAGTGAGCATGCCCCCCAGAGTTGTTAGGAAGCCTTCAGGTGGTGGGTGGTGAGTGCCTGACACACAGGATACTCTCATCATAACATTTATTGCAAGTCACTGCCCCAGCCCTGGCAATCCCCGCATGTGTGCACCTACACACACGCCTGTGCACACGTACACACATAACCCACGCAGTTAAGTGGGGGGAACTGCACCCAACACCGTGCAACTTCCCGCTGCCAATGGGTCACATCCAGGGACAGCCACTAATGAAACCAGCACGTCCCTGGGGGAGCAGTCCCGGGGGCACCATCTCAAAACCGAGCAAGGGAAGCAAGAGTCTGCCTGTACAGCCTCGGGTGGAGTTGGGGGCCCTGGCTGTGCGGGCAAAGCCCAGGCCCGGCGTTACCCCAGAGGGCGGGGCAAGAGGCTCTCTCTGGGGACACCCCAGCCGGGATGAGACAGAAGGCTGCGAAGGAAGGGAGGCGGTGGGAAAGGGACACAGACAGAGGCCGGGCACAAGCTGCTGGAGGAGAAGCAGTTGGTTCCGACAGGCTTGACAGCTGTCACGTGGAAATGGCATCTGGTCTCACGGCCTCTCGTGCGAGGCGCCTTTGCGTGGCGGCTGCTGGGCTCTGGAAATCCCCGGCCCGTGTGCAACACCGGTTGTGAACGCGTGCGTGCATGCAGGCATGCGAGTGTGTGCCGTGGGTGCGCGAGGGGCAGGCAGGCTTCCTAATGTGCCTCCCCCCACCCCAGCCTCTCCCCATCAGGCCTCCCCCTACCGCGAAAAAGGCCCAAACCTGCCAGCTCCGGAGGAGACAGGCAAATCATTAGTGGAGCACTGATGTGCCGTAACACTCTCTTGCATTCCCATTAAACAAATACTAAACTGCTAATTGCCAAAATAGATCTCCAAGACTCTGACCAAACAGGGGAAGGGTTTATAATTACCAAGTGTGAAAATGCACAGCCTGTAAATAACCACCTCATCTGTCCTCATATGGGCTGATATTGATGGGCATGAAATAAACATCGGGACCAAATGGAAAAATCATCCACATCTCCTGTGGCCAATGCAATCTCGAACGATGACAAGCATAGCTGCAGCCATACGCTCGGGCAGGGACCGGGGAGGGACAGGGGAGAACGGAGTTTTGCAGGCTTGGAGAGTCTAGGCTCCCAGCCTGATTTCAGTCCCTCGGGCTATTTGCATTTTCCTGCAGCCTGGAGGATAGGGAGGGTAAACGGTGTGGCTTGATGATGCGATGGAGGGCTTGCCTGCACCTTGGAAAGGCCAGGGCCGTGGACCCTCTGGGACAGGCCTTCAGGCACGTTCTATCCTGCCCCCTTTAACAGACTGGCTGACGAGGATGGAGAAGGAGGCAGAGGGAGAGTTTTGCCAAGGTGACACATTTATTCATTAACCCATACGTATCAAGGCTCTCCTGTCTGGCCGACACAAAGAGTTGGTTGCAGAGCATGGATGAAGAGAATTTGGGTTTAAAATGACCTTTGGCCTTTCTGACACCCCCATGCCATGGTGCCTGCCTACCACTCCGTCACTGGGATGGGAGGTAGATGGGTCTATCAGATTCCAAAGCCCCCCCTCTCTCCTGGATTGCACCTGAGGAGGGGGAGGTGATCTGCCAGAGGTCATAGGAACGGTCCCCCTTCGCTCTCCACCAGCCTGTGACTCTGAGGGATTCAGCGGGGCTTGTAATGAATGCCTGAAGCCGAAGACGGAGGTTCCATTTATCTCGGAATCAATCCTCAGGAATTAGAGGTGACCCAGAGGTCACCTCTCCCCTTCCCCCCTGGTACAGGAATCCCTTCTCCAAGGCTCCTTTGAACCCCTTCTGGAGCTTCAAAGACTCAGAGCATCTCTGGCCCATCCCTCAGTCGAATTCAGGAGCAGCAGTGCTTAGATGCCTGAAATAACAGCTTCCTCTGATCTGAAGCCCAGTTTTGGCACACGGCAGAATCCTGCAAACTGCACGGCATCAGGCATCTGAATCAGGGCACCAAGCACCACCCACCCCAAAACTTCTTAATGGGGCTTAATGGCATCTCAGGAAGCTCCTGCTCCTTCCCCTTCTGGCCACGTGAGGGCCAGTCTCCTCGGCGCCCTGGCCCCTGAAGTCACCCCCTAAAGTCCTGGGTCAAACGCTCCATCAAATATCAGCAGAAGGAAGGAAGTTCTAAACAACAGACGATTTTTTTAAAGGAATTCTACATTGCTACTTTTAAATTCCCAAAGTGTCTTCAAATAATGGCTAATAGAAACAGAATGCTGCTGGGAACAAAGTTCACTTGCGGCAACAGAGGCTAAAGGACTCTGTCACTCAGCAAAGTTACTTCTTGTTCAGAAAGGATCATGAATATCTGAGCTAGAAAGGACCAAAAAGATATGCGTCCAGGCCAGTCGTTCTGCAGAGGAGCAAACTGGCTCTGAGCAATGCCGGGCAAACTGAGCCCTGGGGTCAAGGGAGCCTGCTGGGCGTCAGGAGTCCTGGGTTCAAATCCCAATCCACCACGTCCACCTCCACACCATCAGGGGCAGGGCTTCTGGCGGCTCAGTCTCCTTGTGCATAAAAGGGGTGATGATCACTGGGAGCCTTCACCCCAGCCTTGGGAAGCAGAAAGTAATGACATAACACACAGGAAAGCGCTCGGGTCGGTGGTAAATGACTGCCCCTTGCTATCTCCAGTACTTGGCACACACAGTTTCTTGACGAGGATCTGAGGGCTGGATAACGGAGGAACGGACTTCGTGTCCATGACCGCAAATTCCAATTTAGTGAACTCAGTGTGGATGAGCGAGGGTCACCCTCATAAGGGTCCCTTGCTGTGCTGTAATGAGTCGGACGCAAATAAACCATCTTTTAGAGAGCAAGGGGAATGGCAGAGCCAACTGTGGCACATCCGACAGTAGAATATTCCCCGGAATAAAAAGAAATAAACCACTGGTACTCAACGTGGATGGATCTCGAGGGAATTACGCTGACTTCTCAATCTCAAAGGCCGTATGATTCCATTTCCGTAACATTCTCAAAATGACAAAATTATAGTGATGGAGAAGAGATGAGTCATTGCCGGGGGTCAGGGGCGGGGGAAGGAACAAACCATTACGTGAGGAATTTCTTTGTGGTGATGCAACACTTCTGCACCCCGATTGTGGTCATGGTCATTCGAATCTACACGTGATAAAATGTCAAAGAACAGCGTGTGTGTGCGTGCACGTGTGCACGCACACACACACACACAAAACCGATGATGTACCAGCATCAATTTCCTGGTTTTAACAGTGTGCTATGGTTATGGGAGATATTATCATCGTGGGAAGCTTGGTGAAGGGTACACAAGAGTTCTTTGTACTATTTTTACAACTTTTTGTGAGTCCTACACTATTAAAAAATAAACATTTAAAATAATAATTTTTAAAAACCACAAGGGGGCTCATTATATCAAGAAACTCAGTGGCAGATCAGTTTATAATGCAAATAAGTATGCCCTAATTTCTCTTGACTTGGATAGCGTGGGCACAAAGAAGGTACACCTATAGTAGAAAGAGCTAGCCCCTACCTGTGTCCCCAGTTTGGCACTGGCCTTTACTACTCTGAACTAGTATTGTGTCACATGAGTATCTGTTTTGGTAGTCCCCACTGCCTCTGTCTCACCATCTACCCTGGTCCTCAGGAAACTTCATACACAGCTCTGCAAATCCACAGCACCTGCTAAAGTAACTAATACAAAAATGACTGCACACAGTAAGTGCTTGCTGATTGAGTTTCAGAAAGATTTTTGCAGGATAAAGAAAAAACAATTCAGATACAGAAGAGCCTCAAATCCAGTGGTTTCCATTTTTTCTTTTTGCAGCTATCAAGGCCCTCTCTTTCATTTAGGTTTTGAAAACAGATCTTATATCTTTTGAGATATTTCATACACCAAATTGTACTTATTACTAATTATGAGATTCAGAAATGTATTTATCAACACTTGTCATAATTGTCAGTTGGGGCTTTTGGCAGCATGGGGTGACCAGGGGCAGAGTGAGTTGGGTATTCTCCAAAAGCAAGCACACTTGACATTTTAGTTGGTCCTCATGCCGTCTGGGGTGGGGTAACCATAAGGCCTGACAGGTTTTTTGATGTAATGAAGTCAACCTGAAGACCCACCCTCTTTCTCTTGACCCCGAGGTTGGACCCCTCTGGCCTGCTCAGAGGTCTGGCCTGATCTCTGAGTCAAGATCTGACCATGACTCAGATCTTTGCAAATGAGTATTGACAGAATAACCAACCTCCCACTTAATCCCCGAGCCACACAAATCCCTAAAGGGGAAAATAGAAAAGGAGAGGGAAAAAGCCTCATCTACCCTTAAAAAAAAAAAGTACCAATTCAAGCTGCTTCAAGACCCAACAAGCATGTTTTTCTTTCATTTATTTCTCCATCAACACTCTGAAGGATAAAGATCTTTCTCATTTCAAGAGCTGTCAATTTGCTTTAGTGCCATGTTTTTCATCTGTTTGAGGTAGAGAGGAATTACAAAGCAGGCAAATGAAATAATGTACCGCCATCTAACATATTTTGGCAATTCAAATTGGGACCAGGGTAAAAGGAAATTAAAGACGGACGACAGGCCACACGGCACATCTGTGCTGTACCTCAAGGCCCACCCCTGCCTGCCCTCCATTCGCGAACTCTATGATTTGATGAAGCCTTCGGCTCTTTGCTGAAACCTGTACTATGTGCTGTACCCTAATTCTTCAAATCATTTATACATGTTGCACAACTCATACAATATTTTGCTTTCTGAAGCAGAAAAACCTCTTAGCTGCTGGTAAACTGTCAGGTGCTGTTACTTTAAATACCCCTGTGAAATAGCACAGAAGCCGGCAGCGCATTCCTGGATTTACTACCCTTCCCCATGTAAATTAACAGAGACAAATGCTTGCCACATGCCAAACTGTGAGAAGTCCTCACCCCCTCAAGCCTAAGGGTTCCACTACCACGGAACTTAATAAATAAAAGGCAGCCTTAATCTCCTCCTCTCACGGCCTCCTCTGCCAATGACGACGCCCCATGAAGATTGTTGGCGAATTCATTTACAGTTCTTTTTGCTTTTCATTAAATTGCTCCTCAACTGCTCAGATCTGTAATTTCTCCCTCTTTAGCTCCAGGGCTGGGGAGTTCTGAGAGAATGACAGAAATTTCCAGGGCCAAGATGCCTCAGAAGACTTCAGGTGCTATGTGGCACTCAGGAACCTGCCCTTGGCCATCACAGGTGGGCTACAAGGAACTGGCCACAGGCTATGAGAGCCCAGGGGGCCAGGCTCCTTTGAGATACTAGAGTTAAGGGATCCCCACCACCACCAATTTGAAATCAAGTGGTAAATGTGAGAAGGGACCCGTGGTACTGTCTTTTGTCAAATCCCATCAGCCTGTGGACACCATCGGAATCTAGCTAGGTTTATAAAAGGCCTCATGGCTCTTCTGTCAGTGATGCATGTGCCTACAAGCAGTGTTTAGTGGGGCACCTGGACCTGGGTCCCAGCTCGGCAGTGATAACTAGCAGGAAAGACCAGTAACTCTGGAGGCAAACTCCCTGCTCTCACATTCTGGCTCTACCACTCACTAGCTGTGTGACCTTGGGCAGGTGACTCAACTTTGCTGTGCCTCCGTTACTTCACCTCTAAGTTGGTACCCACGTCACAGTGCTGTTACGAACATTAAGAGAAGTTAACTCATGTGCAGCATTCTGGCACACAAGGAGAACTAAATAGCTGTCATCCGTTATTAACATTGCCTCAGTGAGCTGGTCAGGAGAAACGTCTAATATTGTTCATTGTACCTGAGGCCTTTCCTATTTCAACTGATGTTGATGCCAAGTGAAATTAAAACTAGAGGACAGATTGGCTTTACCTGAGCGAGCAGGACCAAGGATGAAACAACCTCCCTGGGCTGGCCACTTTCTCAAACATCTGTCCAGCTCTCCCTGCCACACGCGGGGTGGCTATGCCCCACCATGAGGGTTCAGAAGCATGGAAAACCAGCCAAGACAGAGAAACAGGCAGGCGTGTGCTAGCACAAGATGGCTCCTGCTACCTGCCGCCAAGCCTTAACCAGGCAATGCTCTTCTGCTTCTAAGTTCTGTGGTAAAGAAATGAACTCACTGAGGTCACTCACCCTCTGGACCTGAGTCTGAAGCCCAAGGCTAGTCACGACCCCTCTACGCCATCCTGCACCTGAAGAGGTGCTTTAGCCAGATGCCAACAGGTTACAAGCCTTTCAGAGGCCTAGGCTTCCATCCTAGGCCAGTTATGGCCCTAGCAAGTGGGCAGCCCCTCACTTAGAAAGAAATGAGTTTGTCAGAGGCAAACTACTACCTTTAGAATTCATTCATTTGTTGTTCATATTCATTCAATCAACACGTATTTACTAAGTGTACCATAAAAGGCACAATGATTTTAAAATGAGGAAGACTTGACTCCTGGGGGTCCAGGGGGCAGAGACAATCCCTGCACGATATGTGAGGAGAGCTCTAAGAGAGATGCAGACCCCTGCAGGGCACGTACAGACATCTGTAGTCTTTAATCATTCATTCCTGCCCTCCAGGGCTCTGAAAACTCAGAGTGAAAACTCACTCACTTGGCCAGAGGAGACAGACAGTTTGTCATGGAAACGGCAGGACTGCATTCCAGGCAAAGAGGCCCCATGGGCCTGGCACTAGAGCAGCAGGTCTGGGGAGACATCTAAGCCAAGAGAGCAGGGCAGGGAAATCGGTGAGAGCCTGGGCCACGTGAGCCACGGAGGGGCCGGGCCTCCATCTGGGCTTTCCTGAAAGGAACCGGAGGGCAGAGTAACATCAGAGGGCCCACCCTCAGTCTTGGCTGAAACCAACCTCCCCCAGTGGATTGGGAGGAGATCCCAGAGTGCTGGCTAGGGCTGAGGGGTCAAGGGCTTAAACCTCCGCCACCCACGGTTACAGGGTGGGTCAGAGGCATAGCTGGGGGTTAGCAGACTGCAGCAGCCCCAGGAAACGGCGTCGCCACGACCGTGAGAACGAGGCAGAAAGGAACCTCCCTCCTCGAGGCACATCAGATCCAAGGAGCGTCCCTCGTGGAGAAGTGACATCGTCCTGAGCCGACAGGCCTGGAGCCCCGTGGCCTGGAATCCTGAGGAGCCCCATCTCTGGGCACGCAGGAAGGAGAAAACTACTCCAGCTCAACGAGCCTTCCCGCTGTTCCTGTGCGGGCAGCGGCGGGGAAAGGGGGAAGGGGTGTCAACTCAATATATCTGAGTGAGGGGGTTACTGCTCTGCCTTGTGTTACATTCGCTTCCTGTTCTGAGCTTGTTAACTCCCACTCCTTGCTCCACAGATCAGCACCCCATTGTCTGCATGACTGGGTGTGCTCCCACTGGAGGCTAAGTTCCCTGAGAACTGCGTCCCTGCGTCTTCTCCACCTTCCAGATCGTCCTGTTTGCCGGATGGGTGGCGGGCGCACGTCCACCGCACCTGCGGGTGAGTGAGATGGTGAGAGGCAGAAGCGGGGCGAGAGGGGACCCAGCGGCTTTAAACTGCCTGCTCCTAATCCCAGTTTATGTGTGGAGGGCTAAAGCCAGAGAAAAACGCAACGTGCCATAAACCTATATATTTAAAGTTATTTGCAGATGCGTGTACCTGCCCCAGCCAGCTCGAGCAGCTTCAGAGCTTGTGTGACTTTTAAAACTAAGAATCCGGTGGGGAGCTCAGTATTATTGAGGACCCCACACCAGTGGAGCCAGGGCTTATTAGCATCTTGCTAATCAGGGTAGGAAAAAATGGGAGGGCTGTGTGGGGATGGAGACACCATTCCCAACATCCTCCCCACCCAGGACCAGCTCCCAAAGAGGCCTACAGAAAACCCTACCACCCAAGAGGCTGCAAGTTCCACTGAATGAGACAGAGGAAGGAGAAGAGAGAGAAGCCGCCAGGGACAGAGCAGCAGTACGACAGCCCAATTTAATAATCAACGGACATGGGGCTTCCCTGGTGGCGCAGTGGTTGAGAATCCGCCTGCCAGTGCAGGGAACGCGGGTTCGATCCCTGGTCCGGGAAGATCCCACATGCCGCGGAGCAACTAAGCCCGTGCGCCACAACTACTGAGCCTGCGCTCCGGAGCCCGTGAGCCACAACTACTGAGCCCACATACTGCAACTACTGAAGCCCATGCGCCTAGAGCCCATGCTCTGCAGCAAGAGAAGCCACTGCAATGAGAAGCCCACGCACTGCAACGAAGAGTAGCCCCCGCTTGCCGCAACTAGAGAAAGCCCACACGCGGCAACGAAGACCCAACACAGCCAAAATAAATTAAAAAAAAAAAAAATCAATGGACAATCCAGAAAGAGAAAGACAGATACCATATGATATCACTTATATGTGGCATCTAAAATATGACACAAATGAACCTATCTACGAAACAGAAACAGACTCACAGACATAGAGGACAGACCTGTGGGTGCTGAGGCAGGGTGGCATGCGGGCAGGGGAGGAGGGGCTGGGAGTTCGGGATGAGCAGATGCAAACTATTATATATAGAATGGATACCAACAAGGTCCTGCTGCATAGCACAGGGAAGTACATTCAATATCCTGTGATACACCATAATGGAAAAGAATATAAAAAAGAATGTATACATACGTATAACTGAATCACTTTGCTGTACAGCAGAAATTAACACAACACTGTAAATCAACCATACTTCAAAAAACAACAATCAGTGGACAATTAACAAACACATGGCAGGCCCAACACAGGTCACCAAGGCACCGCTCCTGCCTCCCATGGCCCGGGTGGACAGGCGAACTGAAACAGACATGTACAACCAAAGGACAAAAACAGCGGCTTATCACAGCAAAAAGAGTTGCAGGAACAGAGGGATGCAGAAATCACCGTTCGACCAAATCTTCAAGCACCGTTTCCCAGCAGAAGATGGAATGAAGCCAGGTCTTGAAGGATGGGAAAGTTTAGAAAAACCAGAGAAGACCTTGGGAAAGTGTTCACATTGTGGGGGGCAGGGGGCAGGGGGGCGGTGCTGAGTTAACATTGGCGGGACTTCATTTGGTTGGAAATGCCTCGGCTCTGGAGTTAAAGGAGCAAAAGAAAGCAGGGCATCCCTAGAGCATCAAGGCTTCCCCGCGTCACATCCACATCCGTGACGCCACATTCTTGCCTCCGTGGGCGGGATAATGCCGGGATGAATGCTCCTGCAGCAGTCTCTCCCTCGCTCCTCCTTTCCACGTGAGAGAAAAATATTTAAGAGAAATACTCTCTAGACAGCTGAAATTTCTCCCTCGCTGGCCCGATTTAGTTATTTATCAGAACGCTTCAGCGAGGTTATTTTCAGACTTCCACGTGAAATAGTAGTACTGAGCACTTCCAATTCATCTCCCCAGCAGTCTTCAAATGTCAGCTCATTAATCCTCAACCCCCCCGAGGAGCAGCGCTTTGCCCCATCTCTCAGACTGGGAAGACAGAGGCAGGGCTGCGCTGGGATCCCCGTCGATCTCCGCGATGAGTGATGCCTGTCTGGCGCAGGTATACTCTCACCTGGACCCCAGGCGCCGTGAAGACCACACTGTGCTGAGGATTCAGCGCTAAAGGGCCAGGTGCAGGCCGCCTCTCCCAGGACCCCCGCTGCCATCAACAGGTGCCCCCATCTCCCGGGTTCTATCATCTCCCCCGCATCCCCGACCCAGTCCCGCTGGGCTCATCAGCGTAACTGTGTGAGCTGCACTCTTAGTTCCCATGTCATGTCAATCCCACACATCTGATACCTGATATCATTTAGAACTAAAACATTACTTTCTGGGACAAAATACAGGCTTCAGAGAAGGCCTTCTAAAAGGGGACTTATGTCCCGAGGTGTAGCTTTTCTTCTCTGCCTGAAGGAAACACCCGTGGACTTCTTTGCAGCTGGCATCAAACCTCTCAAGCCCTACTCAGGACCCCAACCATTAGCCCTCAGATGGACTGTGTGTGCATCATTTCAAAAGGACGTTACGGTTCCTGTCGTTTGAGTCTTCACTTCATTAGTCATTCATGTAGCAAATGGATTGATTTTCCTAGGAGCACAATGAGGAAGAATGGGTTGTCAGTGTGGATACCTCGATTTCTGTGTACCACGGGGCCAGAAGTCTGAGAAGTCCACGCAAGTGAGGGCAGCAGATGAAGGGGCAGTTGGCCACAGCGTGTGGTCCTGGGGGCGGTGGACTCCAATCAACGCAGAACTGCATGCCCAGCCCACCAGGGTGGCCCTTCCTGAGCTGCCCACAGGGGAGGGGGTGGGGAGGATGCACTCGGGGTGGCTTTTCCTCTTTCCTGGCCCCTGGTGCTCCCCAATACAGCCCCCGCTAACCTGCAGCAGGAGTTGCAAAAGGACAGTTTCTGCTGATCCCAATGCCCCATGCCAGATCTTCACTAATTCATAATGACCCTGGCCCTGAATCTCTCATCAGCTGGCTTGGTCTGATGTCTAATGCACAACAAAGATTAAATCAAATACAATCTCCACCTTGTTGCTTGATAAACAAACACACCAGGATGGACACCAAAATGGTCACTGTCCTCTTCAAAGAACTTACCACGAAAAGCCCTGCTTTACTCACGAACACTTCAAATATATTTTTGAGATTTGGGGGGTCGGGGTGGGTAGGGATTCCCTTCTAGGCATTTCCCAAGTCATGCAAGACAACTCGTCTTATTATTTTATAGTCCTGCTGCGTTCCGATCCAAAAACAGCATAATCAATCTTGGCCACAAGTTATTTGGAGCTAAGGCTGGTGATGGTTTCCAAAAATCACATCCACTTTCAAAGGCCAAAGATTTATCACCAGTGAGGATATTCAGAAGAAAATGCCACAGAGTCTGAATATGAGTTCACGGTGAAAGCTTTGAAAATGCTCAGAGCAAAGGCGAGATCTTTGGAATAAGTACACAGACTCCCACTTTGAAGAGGACACATTGCATTTGTAGGAAAAAGCACATGCTTCTAGTCACTGTAGAGGGAGAGGGAGTGGGGGGAAATATAGACAGAGTGAGACAGAAACTGACAGAGAGGGACACACAGAGACAAACAGAGACAGACAGGAGACAGAGAGAGAGAGACTGAGAAAGGCCGATTCATCATAAAAGAATCTTGGGGGTGTGGACTTCCCTGGTGGCGCAGTGGTTAAGAATCCGCCTGCCAATGCAAGGAACACGGGTTCGATCCCTGGTTCGGGAAGATCCCACATGCCACGAAGCAAGTAAGCCTGTGCGCCACAACTACTGAGCCTGTGCTCTAGAGCCCGTGAGCCACAACTACTGAGCCCGCGTGCCACAACTACTGAAGCCCGCGCACCTAGAGCCCGTGCTCCGCAACAAAGAGAAGCCACCGCAATGAGAAGCCCGTGCACCGCAACAAAGAGTAGCCCCAGCTCGCCACAACTAGAGAAAGCCCGCGCGCAGCAACGAAGACCCAACACAGCCAAAACTAAATTAGAAAAAAAAAAAAAGAATCTTGGGGAGTGAAATAAAAGGAAGCGAAATAAGAAAGGATTTTTCATAGCCTAATACCAAATGAATTACGGATTCAACTGTAAGAAAACATTTGCCACCTCAATGCACAACGACATCAGCATCCTCAGGATGTGTTTCCCAAGCACCAGGAGGTCGTGAGTCTGGGCTGGACCCACACTTGCTTGAAAATCACTGTACAGACCACCCCCTCCCCACCCTCCGCTCCAACACACACCATTTCCATGCATTCCGAGCTGTCAGAAATCTGCCTTCCTGCCCAGCCGCCCAAGCTAACCCTCGTGTCCTGTAACCTGTGCACGGAGGAGGGCATCGGAAGGTTTTCCCTCAGCAGGCATGACAGCCAAGCTCCAGCTTTGCTCAACTGGAATCCAACAGGCTGGACACATCCAGATGTTCAAACAGCTCGATAAAGCCTGGGGGAGGCCCTAGGACCACAGGGCCTCCTCCTGTGGGCAACCTTCTCCCCTCCCCCAACTCCAGGCTCCTAGTGCAAAGGGCCGCTCCCTGGGGAGAGCGCAGTGACCACGCACACCCCAGGGGTGGTGGCGTTGCAGAACCACAGGGAGAGGCCGCGGGCAACTACAGAAGCAGCGTTGATCTGCTCCTGAGACATCTGCAAAATGAAAGAGGCCACCAGCCAGGTATATCACATCTCTGTGCATACAAATACACCACGGAAAATTACAGACTTCTCTCATCTACCAAATGAGCCATAATAACCGCACAGGTTTTCCCCAAGTCCTCCGGATGCACCACCCATCACCAGGGAGACAAGTTGGGGGCCTGAGAAACACCTTTCAGAAGGTGGGAACTGGGGCTCGGGACGCAGCTACCTGCCTGTCAGGGTCTCACGCGGGACAGACCCAGGTGGGGACGTCTCAAAAAAAAGCATCCAACCTTCCCTGGCTGCAGTGATATCTGAGGTTCGCCGACTGTCCTTTTGTAAATGCCTGCTGGGTACATGTGAAGATAAGACGAGTATTACATTATGATGCTTCCTCATGCATGAAAGTCTATTTTAAAGAGAGTCGGGAGGAGGGGAGGGGCCCGAGCAGCAAGGGGGACAGGCCTGAGGAGGGGAGGTTAAAAGGAAGGCTGCTTTACTTAGAAAAGTCTCGGCTACAGAATAAAACTGTGCTTTACCTGCAAAGGAAAAACTCACTAAAGTTTCTCTTTGGTTCCAGAGAAAGAAATCTATAGGCACGGAATTTCAGAGAAACTGATTCTGTTTCTTTACTTGCTTCCCACTTGTCCCCCACCCCACCCCGACTTATGTACTAACTCTTGGATAAATACACAAACACAGATGCCACCCAACCCGTACCAAATAGGTATGATCATAGTCTTCACCTTCAACTTCATTCTTAAATTTCACCTTCAATTTCATTCCCTCCCATGCAAAGTAGCACACACACTACAAAGACGTACAAATTCCTGCTCCAGGAACTCTGGTGAGGCATTCTTTTGGAAAGCAAGGAGTATCTGCATGTATCAGGGAATGACAGTTAACTCTGTAAATTTGTCCAGACAAATCTGGAAGCCCCCCCCCCCAACCCTTTATTAAACAGGAAAGCTCAGCATCTCCCACAATCCTTCACCAGCACACTGTTGCTTTCAGGGTCTCTCGAGGCACCATGGGTTCTGCTCCTTTCTCTGTAACCTTGCCCGACTCCTCTTTTTTCTCCCGCTCCATAAACCTTCAGGCTGTCACCCACCCTGCACTGTTGCTACCCCCTGTCTCGCCCTCTGAATTCTTCCCCACGAGAGGACGTGGCTTCCACAGTCAGCCACCTCTCTAGAGTCCCCTCGCACGCCTGTCCCCAGAATGCCAGCCTCCCTCCTCTGCCTGCCATTGTTTCCTGCCACGTGGATACTCTGGGACCTCAAAACCCAACCCATCCTAACGCAGATGTATGTGCCTTCCCCCTAAAACTCCATCTCCACCAGTGGACCACTACCTCCCACGGGCTGAAAGCTTTATGCCCTCGCTGACCCCTCCCTCTCCCAAGCGACCCTGCCCCCTTCTGCCATATCATCCTCTGATGCAACCTTCGGCCCACCCTTTCTTACCTTTTCCACATCCCTCTTAGCTTCAGGGCTTTGTCACTGTAAGTCTGGACCTACCACATGATGACCTCCTCGCTGCGATCACTGACCACCCTTGTTCACCAGTTCCACTCAGTAAGGCCTGGTTATTTTTCCCGAAGGGCCACTTTGAGCCATCCACGCGGCCGAGTGTAGCTGGCCTCGACCCTGCCTGCCAGCCTCAGGTCTCTCTGTCCCCCCCCGGATACGTGTGCTCCTCGGTCCAGCCACTGGTGGATCACTCTCCCCTGAACTCCCTCCGGCCCTCTTGCTTACGGGAACACACCTTTGTCCAGCCTCTGTGGTGCAGAGAACAGAAGGCAGGCCACAACACGAGGACATCCATGAGGACACCAGGGGAGACTGGCCCTGGGAGCCACGTTCTGAAACCATGACAGGACACAGGCTTGGGAGCTTTCAACAAGGAGGCTGGATGTGAGACCAGGGGAGGGGAGGGGAGGGGAGGGGAGGGGAGGGGAGGGGACTGCGCAGGAAACAGCACGACCCAGTGGGCAACAACCCGGCACCAGCTCCCTTTACAGCGTCAGGAAGGAGAAACCAGACTCTGGGGAAATGCAGAGGACAGAACCATGGTCTAGGGAAGAGAGAGTTTGAATAGAAACCTCTCTCCCCAGCCATGAGCGCCTCGTGAACAGAAACCACATGTTATGCCTTCTCTGCCCCTCACCCCATGGCAAGGGCTCACGGCTTTCTGACTGACTAACAGATGAAGGGCAGCTCTGGGGACAGAGCAATTGCTCTGGGACTTTCAAGACCTGGACTCTTGCTGATGTGTGGAGTGACCTTGGGCCAGCTGACAAATGTACCGTGCCTAATCTGTTACAAAGGAGGGCTTGCAAAACATTTATTTTTTAATACATGCATTGCATGTACGTAGCAGAAACTGCCAATGAGTTGGCAAATTTGGCAAAATTTGGCAAAGTTGGCAAACTACAAATCACCATTGTTAACATTTTGGTGTTTATTTTTCCTAGCAAAATGTATCTGTGTCTGTGTGTAACGACATCTTTAATTTTTTAAGAAAAGGAATTAATAGGGAAATAGAGTAAAGCGTACGTATTAACGTACCTTGCCAACTCCTCATTGTCCTGAATTATTGAGATTTCATCCCCAAGTGTGTATCACTATCTGGTAGCTGAATATAACAAAACTCCCAGTCAGTTCTCTTCCATTCCTTAGACTCACATCAGTCTCTAAGCCACCCTTAAACTGTGATTTATATGACAGCTTGGGAAAAGCCAACTGGGGACAATCAATGGAACAGACGGAGACAGGCCTGGCGAATGTGCATGAATTAAAAGGGAAACTCCACTGTAATAGGAACAAGATTCTAATCACTACACCTAATTACAAACAGGGGTAAATCACTGAAAAAAAAAAATTAAGTGTCTCCTACAGAACAAACAAAGCAATTAGTCATCAATGGAAGCTCAGGGTGTGGCGAGCAAGTCAGAGCCTGGACCCCAGTTATCAGCTGCACATCTGCCCCCCCAGGCCACGTTGGGGCGGAGCGTGGGCTGGAAGGTCAGAGCTGGGGAAGGGTGGGAGGCGGGTCCCCATATGCCACGCCTGTACAAACACACACACACACACACACACACACACACACACACACACACACAGCCTCACCAGACCTTCTGACCACAGCAGTGACCCCCCCATTAGGTGCTGGAAAACCCAAGCCTGGAGCCCCGACTTTCCTGGATGCCAGAATAATGACTGGGGATTCAGTATATGACAGAGCCACCTCCTTCACTCTCTGTCCCCATCCCTAGGTTGCTAATAATAACAACACAATAACAATAGCAGTTAATTCTTATTACAATCACCATATACCCAACACCAGGCTCGGCGATGCACAGGGTTATCTGGCTTAATTTTCACATTAACCCTTTCAGGGAGCTACTATTATCATCGTCTCCATTTATAAGTGAGGAAACAGGTCTAGAGGGTTGAGCAGCTGGGCGAACCTCACCCTGCTTACGAGGAGCAGAACCTTGATTTAAACCCCACAGTGGACTTCGGGGCCCTCGCTCTTAAGCTCTGTACCATGCTGCCCATAAAACGGGAAAAGAGATGGCCATCTCACCAACCTATAAGAAAGGAGGTGTCAAGTGTGAAACGCCTGGTGGACACAGAATAGTCAATAAATGTTACCTGTTGCTTCTCAGCCCTTTCCCTCTCCGCTGCCCCCCGACCCGTCCTCTCTCCTCTGGGTGTCCCTTCCAGAGGCCCTCGGACCCTCTCAGTCTAGGCTACCTCCTTCCCGTATGCCTTACAGTCTGCAAGGAACCTCCCTGAGAACCCCACCACGTGAGATGGCTGTGACATAAGGGCAGGCCTTCTCGAAAGGGCCGTGGAATAAAATTTCCAGGTCCATCTCATCACCAAAAGCCGACTCGGGCTCACACTGACAGTAATGAGGGGAGTGAATCGGCCAACACATGCGCTGTTCATTCGGTCATTCCAGAGAACTTTCCGGAGCACGCCAGGATCTGCTCTAGGCCCTGAGAGAGAGGGAGAACAGCACTGAGGCTGCAGGGAGCCGGGGCGGGGTGACCTGGAGGCAGGGCCACCACTGGGGCGGAGGCAGTCCTGCATCCCTAAGAGCTGACTATGGCCTGGCCTGGGCCGGTGGGCAGGAGAGAGGTGGATGGAGAATGAGCCAGGTCCTCGTGATGGAGCTTCCTCCCCTTCAAGCTGAACTAGATGAAAAGCAAGAGCTTCTGGCTGAGCATGTGTGGATTAAACATAGACAAGTGTTTGTTTTTGACAAGTCTGGCAAAGGAGCCCAGTTCAGCCCAGCAAACACCCCCGTGGGGTCCTCAGTCCAGCGGGTCCTCTAGACCAAGGCCCAGCAGTGGCCAACTTGGACACTAGCAAAGAGGCCAAGGGCTCGGGCCCCAGGGTCACAGAGACTTGGCTTCACATCTGATGCTGAGGGACCACAGAGTGACCTTGGGCAAGCAACAAAACAAGCTACTTAACTCTGAGCCTCGGTTAATAGAATGTCCTTAACAGGGAGATGAAATAAGATTAAATGAGATAGTGCATTTACACACATGGAAATGCATAGAAAGGGTTAGCTGCTGATGCTATTATTGTTATTATTATTAATAATAATATTAATATTGGTTAGTCTTCTTATTTAAAGGCCGCAGGTGAACCTGTCCTTAACTGAGCACGCTCAGCCTCAGAAGGGACAGGACAGAGCTCTGGGTAAAGCCTGGTCACACACACACTGCATATACCAGCTGGCCCTTCTCCACCAAGAGTGGCTGTCAAACACTGGCTGGTCTACCAAGAGGGCACCTGCCCACCCTCCTCCTCCCAGCTCCCCCACCTCCTCCTCTTTCTGCACCTGAGAGCCTCAGGAAGAGGAAAAAGGTGCAACGTCAGCCCCTCATAGACAGCTGAAAAGAGATCTGAGGTATAGAGCCACTGAGTCCCACCCTCTCCCAAATGTCACCTGGATGAGCTAACTGGAGATGTCTTCCTTCCCCACAGCCTTCGGGTAACCTGGCGAATGGGAAGAGCGCAGGGTTTAGCAGCTCAAGACCCAGGTTCAAATGACTACTCCGTAACCGAGTGACATCAGACAAATCACCTCTCTGGCTTTACTTCTCTAGTTTGTAACATGGTGACAGCAACACCTCCTAAGTGTGTCAGAAGGTGATAACGTGTAGCAGATTGCACTTTCCACAGATGGCCACATACGTCCCCCACCCCACATGCGATATATGACCTTGATATGCTTCCTATCAAGAGAAGAGGTCTGTATCCTCTCCCCTTTGTTCTAGACGAGTTTGTAACTTACTTGTGTGCCAAGACTTTCAAGGCTAGGTCAGAAAAAGTGAGGTCACCTCTGTCTCACGTGCTGGAACACTTGTGCTGAAGCCCTAAGCCGCTCCCTAAGGAGTTTGACTGCCCTGAGGCCGCCATGATGTGAGGAAGCACAAACCAGTTCACAAGAGAGAGAGACCACATGGAGAAGTGCTGAGACCACAGGAAGAGAGAGAGAGATGCTCAGTCAGCCCTCTACTGCACTAGCCACTGTCTGACTGCAACCTCATGAGAGGCCTCCAGCCAGAACTACCCAGCCCAGCCCCTCCCAAATTCCTGATCCACAGAAACCATGAGAGATAATGTAGCGATTGTTGTTTTAAGCCAGTAAGCTTTGGGATGATTTGTTCTGCATCAATAGATAACTGGAACACTATGCATATGAAAACATGCTGTAAACTGATGGGTAAATATTAAGAACTACTAATGCTATAATAAGTTTTAGGTTCATTTCCTCTTCAAGTCTGCCCTTGATTTTGTCTTTGGAAAAATACATGTGTTGGGGATGGGGTGAGGAGAATGCATACAGAAAAAAAGCTGCTGAGAAAAAAAGCCCAATTAGCTTTAGCTGCGGAGAAAAAAAAGCCCAATTGTCACCAAATGAATGGTGTCAATATGCAAAATGACATCTCAATTCACCTGGAGGCATTGTTTAGAAATAAAAAAAATCTATGAACTCATTAAATAGTGACTTGCAGCAAGAGGATTTCCCCCAGCAAAGCCAAGCTAATTCTCTGCAAAGATTCTCAAAACCCTAGCGTCCCATGTTCTGTAGAGGAGCTGGGTTCTCTGAGCGCACAAGAAGAACCCATCTTGTCTGCTCACAGGAAGAGAGGAGGATCCTTGCGAGACTGAGGATGTAGAGCTGGAGTCTGGCTTCCACCCCACAGCTTGGTGCTGGGGTCAGGGAGCTGTTCCCCACCAACCACAGAACAAGTGTGCCTGGGGAGGGGGGTGCCTTGCTTTTCAAAACCACAGCTTCCACGTTCTCATCACGGCAGTTCCTGGGAGCAAACTGAGACGGTAAGGCTGTCAGCAGCCTAGGCACTCATCATCTTGACAGATACTTAGCTATTCATTTAAAAACAAGTGAGAGAACAAGCATCAGCTGAATTTTTTAATTACTCCTGGATAGGACTGGGAATGCTTTGGCATAATTGGGGTACTGAGTTTTTCTTCCCTTTGAAGGCCTTGTTGTAGCAAGAAAAATACTCTGTTTATTCTAATTAAAACCAACCCTTCTTTTAAATCATCTCAGCAGTGGCAAGGCAAAGGACAACAGACGTTTATTTTGTTTCAGGTAGTGGGGTGACAGTCACCAGGGCTGGATCTGCTGAACGTGTGCCTTTCGCCATGGACCTCTCTTACTTCCAGTCTCAGCTCTCGTTTATAGAATGGCTCTAATGTAACACGAGGTCATCACTCCCACTCCCTGTCTCCACAGCCCACTGAGGTATAACATACCATGGACCAGCTCTCCTGGAACGGAGAGTATTTCAGGGCACGTGGTGCCCAAACTCATCACTGGCCTCCACGGGACGCCAGGGCTGCAGCAATGAGCTGACCATCTGACACCACAGTGGTTCCCAACCACCTGCATGTACACGGATCACCCGGTGACCTTGTTACGTGCAGAGTCCCAGGCCACTCCCCCGGAGAGCATGATTCAGTAGTTCTGGGGCGGGGCCCAGGAATCTGTGTTTTGGATAAATACAAGCCTAGGTGAAAAACATGGCCTGCAGACTCAGAAAGTCCTAGTCTCAAATCCCGACCTCCTGATTTCGCAGCCTTGTAAACCTGAGCAAGGCACTCCACGTCCCTGCCCCTTTCCGTTCCCAGGAAGCACAGGAGCCTCCCGGCCCTGCCAGGGCCAAGGCCACCAAGTCCCCGTCCACTGCCTGCCACACGCGGCTGCCTAACCAAGACCTGTTCCCTTCTCGCTCTGAAAGCGGGACACTGCAGAGCGGCTTTTCAAAATCCTGAGAACAACAAGCTCTCAGAAGACAGGTTGGGCAGGAAAAGCTGCACTGCAGAGGGCCAACGGCAGCTCTTGGACCATCGAAAATAGCCACATGGCTCAGTTAATAGCAAAGGTGAGGGTGAGAGCCAAATGTAGCCCCCAACAGAAGTTGTAATCCTACACCTGGCAGCTGGAGAATACAAAAAAAGAGGATTATGGTCCAAGTAAATAGTATTTCTAAAGGCTTTTGGTGCCCCGCCCTGTTCAGTGCAGAGCTGTCTTGTTCCCACCCCTCACCTCTCGGACCTGACTCAACCTCCAGAGGAATACGGATGCCCAGCTGCCCCAGGCTTGTCTTCCGGGGGGCAGGCGGGGAGGCGGCTTACCTGAGCACGCCCACTTGCAGCCAGACACCTGGGCTGGCCACGGCCGGGCTCTGCCACCAGATGCTTATCAGCTCGCCTCCTCCGCTGGTCAAAACAATTACACTCTGGAAGGTGGCAGTGGCACTGCAGCCGAGAAACCGCCATCAGTGTATCAGCCCATTCATCAGCCTCAAGGATGGCTCGACAGGCCGGGTGGGCAGGGGATCTGTAAATGGGGGGACAAGGGAAGGGGCTGTCCACCTTGGGACAGGGGAGTCATTGAGACCACCTGGCAGGAACAGTACAAAACCTGGAAGCACCACATACCACGGAGGACCCGAGGTCTCAATCTCCGTGGACCTGTTGGGTACGTGGCCAGGACTGTGCTCAGAAGACGGAGGAGTCCTGGCATCCACCAGGTGATTGACAAGCTGGCCCTCCCG